>NC_092069.1:26500000-26547500 GCF_039877785.1 Chaetodon trifascialis
CGATCGCGGAGACGGCAGCGGCGCCGCTGTGACCTCGATGCTTCGCCTTCTTCAGCGCCATTGGTGGAAAATGATAATTTTTTTTGAGACTTGTCCTCTACTTGCACCTTTTGTTCCAGTGCTGTCATTTCACCTTGATGTGCTCCATCACACAGAAACAACGTTCGTTCCCACATTATGCTGATATACAGAACATTGTCTCTGGCCTCCAGTGACCTCTGTCTCGTTACTGTGTCCATACAGTCTACTGAGGACGGACATCAGTGAGTGAGTCATTCGTCTTCACCGTTGAGTTTGGTGAAGGCTCATCTGGATTCTTCTGCCTTAAAACTAAAGATGAAGGTAGAAATCAGAGTCTTTCTCAAAGCCGATGTCAGTTTCCACAAACCTCACTACAAACTGCAGAAGTCCACCTGTCAAAACTGGACCTGAAGACACCTCCTCTGTCCACATGCCATAACAACCGCTCCTCCTGCTCGACGTCGGGGTGAAATCACGGCTGCGGCTGACAAAGACATTATTTGCGTGTCTGTCGGGATGCTGGAGAGTCTGTGGTGACACGTTCACTGTCCGACTGGAAGCCTGTTTGTTTGGTTGTTTGTGGACTTTGACTTTTCCACTGTCCACGTGTCCATCCCTGGTCTCGTCTTGTCATCCTCTGGGGAGCAGGAACGTGGTCTGCAAATCTGCATGTGAGAAGGACATAAAGAGACCTTCAGGGCTCGTCCTCTGCAGAGCAAGAATATCAGACGCGTCTTTTTCTGTATCACCGACATCACGTCTCACTCTCCACACCAACAAACTGCACAGACAGACAGACAGACAGACAGACAGACAGACAGACAGAGACAGACAGACAGACAGACAGACAGACAGACAGACAGACAGACAGACAGAGACAGACAGACAGACAGACAGACAGACAGAGACAGACAGACAGACAGACAGACAGACAGACAGACAGACAGACAGACAGAGAAACAGAGAAACAGACAGACAGAGAGAGACAGACAGACAGACAGAGAGACAGACAGACAGAGAGAGACAGACAGAAAGAGAGACAGACAGACAGACAGACAGACAGACAGACAGACAGACAGACAGACAGACAGACAGACAGAGAGAGAGAGACAGACAGACAGACAGAGAGACAAGGAGAGACACAGAGACACTGTTCCACCAAACTTTGTCTTAATAAACATCTCCTCCCTCCTCATCCTCCTCATCCTCTTCATCCTCCTCCTGCTGCTGCCTCAGGTGACTCCCAGCCCATCTGTCTCCTCTCCACAGGGAGCCTCAGGGGGGAGGAGGAGGAGGAGGAGGAGGAGGAGGAGGGTGGAGGTAAATTAACAAGTTGCCACATGTTTCCAGGCTGTGAGGTGAAAGCGGCTCTGCTGCTTTTAATTACACCTGGACTCACTCCCATGTAGCCAATGGTGTGTGAGCGAGAGACCTGCTCCTCATCCTCCTGGGAAGCCAGCACGGACGTCCGTCCAGAGGCGTCCTCATCACTGGAAACCACAGACTCTGTGGACCGAGACGACCAGCAGCAGTCTGTGGTCTCGCTGTGGAATGACCTCTATCAAGAGTCACATGCTCAAATAAAAGCTGTGAAGAAGAAACGTGATGTGATTTTCTTAAAGGTCCAGAGTTTCGTTACGTTAAATCAGCTGAAAATAAGAATATTTGTGTTTATTTGTGTTTTCTTACCTTAAGACGAGTCTTCATATCTACAGAGGGAGCAGCTCCTCCTCGCACAGTCCGCCATGTTTCCACAGTCACATTTTAAAGGCTGCCGTGGAGGAGCGTGAGGCGAGGGGGGGTCAGCCGGGTGCACTCTGCAGTCTCACCACCAGATGGCCCTAAATCCTCCACACTGGACCTTTAATGAGAGCTGATTTTGGGCAGGTGAGAACAGGCCGGTTGGGGCCTCTGATGATGAGGTGGCACGGTGGGACGGTGGTAATGCTGTCGCCTCACAGCTAGAAAGTCCCGGGTTTGAATCTCGCTGTGGGCGCCGGGGGCGTGTCCCCCACCATGCCTGCTGCTCGAGGAAAGGGGCCCTCTGTGTGGAGTTTGCATGTTCTCCCCGTGTTCACCTGAGGTATCCGCACTTGTTTGGGTCCCCAGGCGCCGGTCGGATGGCAGCCCACCACTCCTGGTCTGCCGTGGAGGATGGGAAGAAGGCGGAGGACAAATTTCACCAAAAAATCTGCATGGCGTGTGATGCATGTATGTAGTTGTTGTGTGACTAATAAAGAGGATTGTCCCTCCGATTCTTCTTCTTCTTCTTCTGATCCCTCTTCCTGCACCGCTGGGCGTCCTCCTCCGTGGACGGCAGCTCCGTCCTGGTCTGAGCAGTTCTCACCGCCCTCTGTAGACCCCCGGGTGAGGGTGGTGATGAAGTCAGGGTACTGAGGAGGAGGAGGAGGTGATGAAGGCTCAAAGCTCCTCATGATGGTGGAGGTGAGGGTTATTGTGCTGCAGTCATTCAGAGGGTTTGGGTCTTCATGGGGACGGGGACAATGGTGGACCTCTGGAGACAAGAAACAAGAAAAGAAGTCCTTCTGTCAGTTTGATTGACAGCTGCTCCGCCCTCCTCCCCGACGACCTCTGAACTCGTGTGCGATCGTGAGATGTGATGCGCTGTGATTGGTCGGGGTCATACGTGTCTGACACGGCGTCCATCGTTGATCCCGCCGTCACTCGTTTGGCTTTTCTTCTTCTTCGAGTGTTTTTATTGTTGTGTATTTTGTTTGTTTTTGTTCATAACTTTTGATGAAAAGCTCGTTAATTAATAAACTCTCCTCTCCTCCTTTTTCTCTCTCCTCCCTCTCATCTCACGTGACACTCCCTCCATTCCTCCCTGTCTTCTCGCTCTCCTCCGTCCTTTCTTTCCGTCCTCCCTCGCTCTCTCACTCTCTCTGTTGTAATTGGTCTCAGTGTGTTTTTCTGGTCATATGCTACATTAATTATCACAGCAATCAGACCGGGCACAATATGGCTTTATTTGTTCCTGCGGGAGGTGTGTGTGTGCGTGTGTGTGTGTGTGTGTGTGCATGTGTGTGTGTGTGCAGACAGGTGATAGTCACGTGCATGTTTAATACAGCTGAGCACTTTTACGGCTCATTATAAGCTCCAACACGGCTTCAGTAGCTGAATGCGTGGAGCCCGCCGGGAGCTGCTGTGAACACCTCCTCTCACAGGGCAGCTGGAAATACACACTGAAGATACACACAACACACACTGTGAGGCAAACAGTCACAGCGAGTCAGTGTGTGTTCACGCTGGATGTCACAAGTCTGCAAACAGTTTTCAAATTATCTCGTGTTTTCTTTCCTGCGACGCCTCGAACTCCTGAATCTCTCCCTCGAAATCATTTAAATGAGCAGCAACACGAGTTTTACTGGATAACAACGACAACACGCACCCGGCCAAAAGTATGTGGACACCAAACACTGCAGCCAGACCTGCAGAGTCATGACTGAAATAATAACTTGGTTATTGAAGGGGAGCTGATGATTGGTGTCCTCAGGTGATGTCACTTGAGTCAGGCTCGTTGAAGTCAGAAAGAAGCGAACCGACCAGATCTCTGCAGCTGCTGCTAGCGTGACACACCACACAGCCATCAGCGCACGGGTTGCATTGTGGGTAATATAGGCAGTAGTTAGTAGTTGAAAGAAGCCTTTGCTGACTGTCCACCGTCGTGTTTCCTGCTTCAGCCTCCAGAGGGCGCTGACACTTCTGCTGATCGACTGATACTGCGGTTTTTCTTGGGTGAGCCGTTTCTGGAGGATAGTGATGATTCAACTCATGTTGTACAAACAGTTCACACACACACACACACACACACACACACACACACACACACACACACACGAACACACACAAAGTATTACTCACATACACACACTCCAACACCTGTGCTAATGAAGCCGAGCTGCAGCACACACTGTCCTTGAGTCTGTCAATCAAGTGCTCGCTAATGGGGCTCTACACTCCACCTCTACACACACACCACACACACACACACACACACACACACACACACACACACACACAAGAGAGGACACACAACTCAGTGAGGCACGTGCAAACACTCAATAACACACACAGACACACACACACACACACACACACACACACACACACACACACACACACACCGTCACAGCTGTACCTTCGTTTTCATTGAAAAGGCTCTAATCTGCCAACACAAGAGAGAGAGAGACAGAGAGGGAGAGAGAGAGAGAGACAGAGAGAGAGAGAGAGAGAGGATGCATTAACAGAGATATAAAATGCAAACATGGAGAAAAACAGATAAATAACAGATGTAAAGAGAGGAAGGAAGACAGACAGACGGACAGATGGGCGGATGTCAAAGTCACAACCTAACCTCATTTCAGAGACATGCGGCAGCATGTTTACAGTCTCTTTACAGAACGACTCTTTCACCAACACACACAGGTCTTCAGTCGAGACAGACAAAATGAGCGTCCCTGTAGCAAGACAAAGACAGTGGACACTCAGTCACAGTTTGATTCGTTAGTTTTACAGCAACTCTCGAGGAAAAGGGAAAGAAAGAAAGAAAAATGTGCAGAAGGACGGATGTGATGACGTGTGGAACATGAACAGTGGATGACACCGACAACGATCTTTAGGTTTTACAGACTTTATTACAGACAGTGAACTAAGCACACACACCACTCTCACAAACATATGAACTCAATGCTGGTTTGTGATTGGCTGTCATAACAACAAACACCTGAGTGGAGCCTTGGTGTTGAACTGGGCGGGGCCTCCGGGCGACCACCTTGATCTCTTACTGCTAAACAAAAGAGCTGAAATCGTTCAATAGATTTCTGTAGTGGGTGTGATGGTGCGTTTAAGTGCACGGCAGCAGCCTGACAAACAACAATAAGGCTGGGGGGGTGTCAGAGAGGGGGTTGTCAGCTATAATTGGCTGTTTAGACGTCAATCAGGAGAGGGAGAGAGGTTGCAAAAAGGCAGAAAGAGAGGGGAAGTGAGAGAGAGAGGGGAGAGAGAGAGAGGGGAGAGAGGAGGGAGAGCTGCGAAACAGAGAGACAGTTGTCACGGTAACAAAATAGTAATTGGTTGCTGAGATGTCAATCAAGAGGGATGTGAGGGAGAAGGAGGGAGAAGTGTTGTTTTATTCTTCTTGGTTTATAGGCTTGTGTGTGTGTGTGTGTGTGTGTGTGTGTGTGTGTGTGTGTGTGTGTGTGTGTGTGTGTGTGTAGCTCAGAATGAATGGGTGTCATTAAAGAGTTTGTCATCATCATAAAGCACGACGTCACTGAACGTTACCTGGGAGCAGGTGAACAACCTGCTCAACATTTTCACCAAACTCACAAAACTGAATGAGAAACAAAACACGAAAATACAGTTTGACATCATCCAGAATGAAATCTTGTTTCTCTGCCTTCACTTTATGTAAACATGGCAGAGAGATAACAACCTCCACCAATCACAGAGGAGGCGTGACGTGTGGAACGCAGGGCGGAAAAAGACCACAAAGACCAGAAAGGGTTGTGGTTCGTCTGGTTTGTCTTCAGGTGTGATGGTTCGCTCACAGCAGCTAATCTTCACAGACGTCGTCTGAGCGGCTCATGAGTGTTTTGGTCCAGAGTTTTTCCTCTCAGACCAAATATTAACGACTTCAGAGTCACAGTTTGAGGTTTTCAAGTGAGTTCTAGAAGTTTATTGATTCACTGAGGATTATTCTGAGAGCACATCATCTGTCGTTCTACAGTCTGAATTATTACACCAACACTGCACTTAATTACGGCATGACAGTAAATCTGAAGATGAAAAAAACACATAAGAGACGAAGACACACAAACAGAGAGGGAGAGAGAGAGGGCAGGCGGGCGAGCGAGCAGTAGTAATTGGTGTGACACTGTTTGGGAGGCAGATGAGAGCAGAGTTAACGAGCTGAGCCTCCAGCACCAATTAACCAACAACCTGCAGACGTGGACAGAACAGAGCTGCTGCAATTAAACACACACGCACACACACACACACACACACACACACACACACACACACACACACATAGGAGGAGGAGGAGGAGGAAGTCAGATGAGTTTTTATTCTGATTCTGCTGAAACAGATAAAACATCTGAAACCAAACGAAGCTGCTGCAGGAGGAGGAAGCGGTTCACCTCGTCAAAGTAAAAGCCCTGTGTTATGTGTTCTTCATCACCTGTTTGTCCAGAGGATCACACGTATTCTGTGATAACCATGAACTAGCAGCGCTGCTGTCAGCTGGTTCTGCACGATTCGTGTTGATTTAAGCGTCAGCGTGTCTGAAGATCTGAAGAAAAACCAGCCGACAGAAGTGAAAACACAGCAGGTCGTCATCTGCATAAAGACGTTCGTTCAGCTTCAAAAGTTAAAGTTAAGACTCTGAAAGACCTTTTTCAATCCACCGAAAACGAATGATTCATTCCTTTGCAAATAATTTATTAAATGAATGCGACATGGACCCAGATAAGTGGCACAAACATGAAGGAAGGATGAACTAATTAAAAGTAATGAATTCACTTCAGTCCTATACGTTTTGGATGAAATGTTGAGTTTTTGTGGAGCGTCGCAGCTGCAGTCGTGGCAGCGTTTGACTGAAGGTTCACAAAGAGTGTTAAAAAGCCTCCTGCGGCACAGTCCACGTCACAAAAGTCCCACTTCCTGTTTGGAGATGCAGGACGTCTCCTGACGGCAGCTTGAAACAGACTGCCTACAGCAGCCAAGAGACACAATTTAAGACTGCTGTTGATTCGATTTAAGACTTTTTAACAACTTTTCTACTTTTTTTGTTGATGAAACTGAATTCAGTGTTTCGTAAGACTTTTCCAGATTTTCTATGGAGGTTCTACAACTGATGCTAAATGATGGTTTGCCCTTTAATTAGCAGTGGGTAGCAGGTAAATCTGCTGCTGGTTAATGAATTTACACACAAAATGAACAAGTGCATGACATCAACGACCAACTGAATGCTCCAACATGAAGGTTTTATTTGATTTATTTGGGTTAGCATTGGGCTGATGTTAATGCTAAACTTGCTACACTAAACAGCAAATGTAGAAAAAACACTTTAATTCTTAAAAAATTATTTATCACTAGAAAATTTTTTGAGGATTGTTACCTGCTTCGATTCTTGATGCTGTTTTCCTGAGCGAAGGCTCCAGATGAGAATCATGAAAAAACTCAGAAGTTCATCCACGCAGGATATTTTCTGATTTGAATCCTTAGCTTAGTTAATTTCACGTCGTGTTGTGTCACTGCTGTTCACACCGACTGATGCTCCACACTCATGAAAGCATGAGAAAAACATTTGGTTTTTCAGATCGTTCAGCACCAATATTTCAATATTTCTCATCTTTAATGTGAAATTTCAGATTTTATTTTCTTTCTGCTGCGAACACACAGACTGATTATCTGTCTGCTTCAGCGCCTCGAGGAGAGTTCAAAGCTAATTATTACTGCTGCTGTGTTAGCCGGCGTAAAGGTGTGTGTGTGTGTGTGTGTGTGTGCGTGTGTGTAATGATAAGGGCCTGTGGGACAGATAACAGTTATTATGGCTCTCTGTGGACACCCCCCCCCGATACACACACACACACACACACACACACACACACACACACACACACACACACACACACAGGTCAATTTACAGCTAGCAACTGTAGACTTGCTTGTGTCTCAGTGGGCTCTATTACTGTGTGTGTTGGGCTGTGTACTGATCGCCTACACACACACACACACACACACACACACACACACACAGACACACAACATGGGCACAGAGGGAATCCACACATGCGGTAACTTATGTATACAGTCTGTGTGTGTGTGTGTGTGTGTGTGTGTGTGTGTGTAGGTGCAGAGGTGAGTAAACAACCATAAAACACAAACACACAAAATTAAACACATGCGAGTCGTCTCAGGGAAAACACACACGCTCTCTGTTCACCACCTTCCACACGACGAGCATCGCACTGCTCGGCATGCTGGGACGCCGCTGACCCGCCTCCTCGCTGATTCGATCCGTGCTGACCTCAGCTCGAGTGGCGCCGGGTGAAGCTTTATTTCCAAAACAACGTGACAAGTGGAGAAAAAAAAAGGAGAAACTCTGAATCAACAACAACAACAACAACAACAACAGCACGGCGAGCTGCTCCCATCAGCTGCTCGTCTTTAAAGCGCCTGTCTGGACAGTCCTGATGAGTGCAGTGTGTGTCTGACCACCAGGGGGCACCGAAGACACACATTTTCAGACGCTGCTCAGAGGATGATGTCACGTGATGTCATTCACACAAACAAAACTTCAGGTTTTTGTTGCTGTACTTTTGGTACTTCAAGTAGATTTTGATGCTGATACTTTTGTACTTTTACCTCATTTTCAATTTCTGCACTGTAGTAATAGTACTTTTACTTCGGATCATATCTGAGTATTTCCATCGCTGCCAGTCTGCATGAGTGATGTGTATGTTTATGCAGCATCATTTGGTAACCATGGTAACACATCTGCGCATGTGTGTAAAGCGGGTAAAGTGCAGTACACGGTTGTATTTTAGGGTATTATTCTGTGTATTTTATCAGTTCAAATGAAGTAAAACGCAGTAAAACTGTGTTAAAAGTTTTCACAGTTCGAACTGGACCTCTGTGCAGATGTTTGTTACTGCGAATGTTTCCACCGCCTTCAATCAATCTTCATCATCGTCTTCATTAATACCAAGATTGATAAAATGTGTGTGTGTGTGTGTGTGTGTGTCTTCATTATAGGTAATGGACAGTTGCAGCTTGTTCCCAGCTTGCTAATGAGCACTGTGACACACACACACACACATGCACACATGGACGCACGTGCGCGCACGCACGCACGCACGCACGCACGCACGCACGCACACACACACACACACACACACACACACACACACAGCCAATTAAAGTTGTTTGTCAGAGGAAAAATAATTAATGAAGCCTTGTCGCTGCTGTTGATGTTGCTGTGTGTTCAAGCAGATTGTTGGTGTGTGTGTGTGTGTGTGTGTGTGTGTGTGTGTGTGTGTGTGTGTGTGTTTCATCTCTTATTCAATTTACTTTTCTCTCCTTCAGTTCAGTTTCAATAATCTTTATTGACAAGTCCAAAGCTGCCTTTTCATTTCTTTTCTGTATGAAGCTGCTGATTAAAACACAGTGATGTGTTTGAACTGCACAGATTAGTTCATGAGTGACTGAGGTTTGTTTATTTAGGTTTCCTGGTTTCATGACGTTTATTTCCACATCCAGAAGCGACAGAACACGAGTCGTGTTGATGAACGTCGGTCCAGGGTCCTCCCTCTCAAACTCTGCAGTTTGTCTTTCATTTCGTCTCTAAAGTTGAGTTTTATTTTGAAAAGCAGCCGTCGGCGTGCGTGGCGTGTTCATCGATAAATGACTCACAGCAGGAAGGGTCGCACGCGTCAGATCATCAGGGGGTTGATGGAGTCCAACGTATACGAATCAAACAGGGTCTGCACGTGTTCCACGTCTCACAGCCTGCAGGTTCACCTGCTGCTGTTGTTTACATTATTACTGTTTATGTGTCTGTTTATCACTTCACTGTATTTTCAGAATATATGAGGAAAGAAAAACCTGCTGAGCTGAAACCCGTAAAGCCGAAAGAAAGACCAAAAACAATCGAGCAGACACTAAATGAAGATAAATAAACTCATAAATGAAAACTGGTTATTGAGAACAGGTTTGACCAGGTGATTGTTTTACCTCTCAAAGACCAAAATGCTCATTTAAGATCTAAGAGATATTTTATGTATTTTTCACAGAGCTTTATATAAGTCTGGTTTATGTACACTGAATATCCAATGAGGTGCAGTTCTCTCTCTGGTGTTAGGGGGTGCTCTCATTGGCCGATCCTCCCTGTTCAACATCAACCATTCACAAAATTCACAGCTTCCTCAAACCATCACACAGTGTGAGAGTCTTCATCACTCTCGTGCACTTCTTAACACGTTCAAAAGGTCAAGCGGCGGTTTCTGACGGACAACGGCAACACCTCTAGGTCAAACCACACGCAGTGTGTTTCGCCGTGTTTGAGCTGCCAATCGTGAGGCCACAGTTACTGTAAATGACTCAGAGTTTAATGATCTCATTCCTGTAAAGAAACAGAAAACCAGCAGAAAAATGTCAGTTTCTCTTTTTTAAACCTGCTTAATAAAGAACTATTGATCTGAATTGAATTGAATTGAATTGAATTGAATTGAATTGAATTGAATTGAATTGAATTGAACTGAACTGAACTGAATTGAATTGAATTGAACTGAATTGAATTCACAAACTGCATTTAAAGGTTGAATTCGCTCTCGATCTGTTTTTTTCTCCTTGAACTGGTTGGAGGCTTCGTCCTCACTTGTTATTTTTAAGGTACATTAACGAGTCTGGAGCAAAAGGCCTCGTCTGAAGAAACAGCGTCGTTCTCACAACATATGTTCTACTGCAACATGTCGGAATAAATTACCAAACAGTCTTTATTTAATCGTCTCTGAGGCTGTCGCCTCGCGCTGCTGCCGGTCGCAGCGTCACAGGCCCAAACCTGCGCTGCAAAAGGTGACGGGACGCAGAGGATCTAACTTCACCTGCTGCTCCTCAGGTGCTCTGCAGGAACAGGAACGTCTTCACCGAGCTTCTGCTGTTTTCAGAACAAATAAAGGCTGAAATGATGACTTCCTGTTTTAGCTTCGTTTGCCACCAGCCGTTAAAAATCAAGAGAAGAAAGCTGGAAATAAAGATTCAGAATCAGCTTCATCGGCCAAATATGTGAATCAGCGCGTTCACATGTGAAACAAGGACATAACAGGGACAAAAAAGACAAAAAGGCAAAAGACGGAACAATAAGTTAAGCCGTGCAAACATACAAAGAAATGTATGATGTGCAGGTTTATGTTGACAGTCACATCTGTCCACAGTCCAAAGTGGCAGCAGCAGATGCCTCATTTTGTCCAAAACGCAGTGAAGTCACAGAAAAGGCGAACGTTTGAAGCGCTGAGCTGAACTGACTGTCGAGGCGCTCCTTCAGACGCTTCTCGTGTCATGTGTTTGCATTCAGAGCACAGGCCTGCTGTCCTCTGTCCTCTGTCCTCTGTCCTCTGTCCTCTGTCCTCTGTCCTCTGTCCTCGTAAACCCTCCAACAGGCTTAAATCCCCCTCGTCCTCGTCACCTTTTGCAGCAGCGCCTCATCAAACAAACATATGTCAGAGGAAACATGAAAGCTGCTGCGCCGCGCCTGCAGGCGCCGACGCTCATCAACATTTACATACAGCTCACCAGGGAAACAACGAGGATGAGGAGCAGGTGTCATCTTCACCCTGACATCCACAGTGTGCGTGTGTGTGTGTGTGCGTGCGTGCGTGCGTGCGTGCGTGCGTGCGTGCGTGCGTGCGTGCGTGCGTGCGTGCGTGCGTGCGTGCGTGCGTGCGTGCGTGTGTGTGTGTGTGCCCCTGGATTTCATGAAGACGCCTGAACATCAGTGAACGATCACAAACCTTTTGTCCACATGATGCAACCGTTCAGACGTCCCAGCTCATCAGTGTGACACTCAGACTGTGCAGCAGTTTGTCAGGAAATACTGAAAATGTGCTTCACAAGAATAAAACAGCGACAGGCGGCAGGTGAGGCGCACAGGTAGGTCTGCGTACAGGTGAATAAGCCCAGGACAGCGTGCAGTGTCACACATTTTTATTGTGTTTTGTTGTACTCGCTCAGCTTCTCCTTTTCTATTCCTCTGCTGTAACTGGTGAGTTTCTTATCTTATCTTTTCTTTTCTTATCTTATCTTAGAGTGGGTTGAAGGTAAGACAACGCATTCCTTCAAGCTTCTTCTTCATATCTGTGAGTGCTGAGGATGAAGATCGATGATCATGGGGAAGCTTTGTGCTCGAGGTCTGAGGTCTGAATCAATTGGTGATAAGTTAGATTTAATCTATAATGAGCGTCAGGTCTCTTGTGATTGGGCAGCGTGAGAGCGAGGCAGACGAGGCTCAGACACTTTCCTCTGGATCGTGAATGATCACTGATCGTTTATCGATCAACAGAACAGAAACCTTCGTAGCGTCCTGCAGCCTCTTCCTGAAGCGAGGAGGCTGCTCAGATACTCAGATAAATGCATTCATTTCATTTTCTTACAAAACTCTTCATCAGCGTGATCAGACTCCAACAGACCCACAGTGATGACGACACACTGAACTGGAGAAGACCTCAGTGCTCAACACAAACCCGACACTTCAACAATCAACGAGCCCCGACCTCACCTGAAGCTCCTCCTCTGAGACTCAATGCTGCAGTTAGCCAATGAAAATGAACCCAGCTGACGCCTCTTGTGTCGCTTTGTGATTCTCTGCTCAGAATCAGCGACGATGAAGAGTCCCGATCTCTAAAAAACTCCTCTTCAGGATCCAGGAGGCAACAAAAAGACTCAGTTTGAGACTCCACAGCTGGCCGGTGAAAATAAACTGAAGTGAGAAACTCCTGCGACTACACGGCTCACGCTAACATGACTGTACGCTTTACGGCTGGATCCTGCGTGCTGATTGGCTGCTCAGTCGTGCTCTTTGTTGATTTATTTAGGCTTTACCTGCTCAGGTTTAGCTGTGTCTGATGGGTCCTGTGATGCAGGTGTCAGACACTTTAGTTGAAAGAGTTTCCTTTGGACTGTCGGCGTGTCTCATGTCCCTGGGACGTCGTGAGGCGAACAGCAGACGCACTGAGCGAACGCTGAGGCGTCTCTGTCGTCTGTTGATCAAACGCTGACTGACGGCTCCAACGAGAACCAATAACAAAGCTTTGTTTGGATGTGATGAACAAACGTGGAGCGCTCAGACAATCGTCTCTCTTTCTGTCTTTTGTTCCAGATGGTGCTGATGGATCATGACGCTCCGTTTGGAAATGTCTGACTGTGACGTCACTGATTTGGAGTGAGCGCCATCTTTGGGCGAGTTCTTCATAATGTCCAATGTCCTCTTTGTGTCTTCTGTTCTGTCCCTCTGAAGGTTTCTGGGTTCTGTATTTTGTGAGGCTGTTGTTCTTTGAATACTCACATTACACATAAATGCAATCACAGCTACTGTTAGCTCGCACAGCTGTCAAGCTAGCATGTTAGCATCGGGACATTTTGGCTCCACTTTCACTCCCCTTCCTGCACAGCTAGCTTGCTACAGCTTTAGCATTCATGTGCTAAGAGTGCATGCAGGTCGGCAGGTGTGAAGGCAGACAGACAGGTAACGTGTTTCGTTTGTTTTACCACTTTGTCAAATCAGAAGCCGCGGTCGGCCCGCTAGGAGCTGTTAGCGTTCACGACAATCAATCCATCAATCAGTGATTCCAGCAGCCAAAGAAGCTGGTCGATGCAAACTGTCTGTTCCTGCAGCGAACCGCAGATCTGCCTCCATCTCGTCCAGGATCGCTGTCACTGTTTCACAGCTGCAGCTCGGCGGCGACATCAGAAGCTGTCCATCTTCATCCCAGCTCCAGAGCTCTGATTGGCTGATGTGCAGCTGAAGGCCTGAGTGGATGTTCTTGGCTCGTAAAGCAGAGGTGTGCTGAGTGATTCTGGAGGCTTCAGGACCTCCTCGCGGTGGGTGAAGCCTCGCCGGCTCTCCGTCGGCGCCTGCCTGCTTCAGTTTGGGTGGTGGTGGTGGAGCAGTGCGGAGGTGCGGCAGAAGCTCTGAGCGGGACGCCTTCCATTCCAACGCTCACACATGGCGTCTCAATAATGTTTGTGTGAGTGTTTTTAGTGTTTTGTGAAAGTGAGCTACGATCTCAGAAAACGTGAAAGTAATTAAGACAAACTGTAAGACGCGGGAGGCGTGACCTGTGACCCGCAGACTGACACGTCTCAGCTTCCCGCCGCGTGTTCCAGCCCCTCCCTCGCTGCCCTCTGACTACTGTTGTACCTCGCCACGCGCCGCCGTCGGCAAACTTCCCCTCAAAACATTTGCACAACAACATACAACAACGGCATCAAGTTTACTGGGAAGAGACGACGGCTTTTTAGCACTTTGCTGCATCTCGCACACCCCACGGTGACGGGAATAGCACCCATGGAGGGAGGGGGGGGCTGCAAAAATCTAACAACGGGTGGTGAGTGTCAAATCTGTCATGGTGGTGTTTGTTCGCGTGTGAATGAAGGGTGTGTGTTCAGCCTCAGCGTGACTGGAGAGTGTGTGTGCGTGCGTTCGTGTAGCCGCCGTGCCGTGTGAATGTGTGTGTTCTGAGGTGTTGCAGGAGTCTGATTGGTCCGAGCGACGAGTCAAAGACGTTTCAACAACAGTTTTTTCTAATGGGATGATTTATTCAGCAGATTGTGTAACGTGGTGTTCCAGCGTTGTGAGACGCCTCCGCAGAGAAACTTCATTACAGATAAATCTCAATTTGGAAATGAGAAACAGCTGAATTAAAGCCGCCGTCTGTCACCAGCACCAGCCCGTCCTCCATGTTTTTAACCCTTTCACTCCACAGACACGAGCATCAGCACAGGTACCGCACATGTTTCAGCTCAATGAACTCCTTTACATCCTGTTGCTGCTTTAATCTTCATCAATGATTCAGATTCCAGAAGATCATCACGTTTGCAGCGCGGCGTCCTGTGAGAACCACGTATCTCCAAAAACAGGCTGTTTTCAGCTCTGTGACGAAGCTTTTTCAGCTGAACCAAGAGGCTTTTAAAGAGTTTACTGAGCTGAGGAAGAGGAGAACAAAGCAGATGTTTATTCAGCCGTCCTCAGAGTGGGCGGCTGTCGCATCAGGGTGGTCTTGGCCCCTCTGCCCCCCCCCCCGGCCATACTAAATTATTGAGCTCATATATCAGAATATCCTCTGCGATGGCTGAAGTGCTTCTCTTTGGTGAGATGTCAGATGGTTGTGATGATGATGATGATGATGATGATGATGATGATGATGATGATGATGATGATGATGATGCTACAGCTGGTTCTTCAGGTTTGGATCAGTCAGGTTCGAGCAGAGCTGCTGTCAGTCGCGGGTTGTTGCTTTGCAGCTATAATACAGATTGTTTTATTTATTGCACATTAGGAGATTTTAGGGGTGATTTCGGCTCTGAGAGCTCTTGGAGGATCAGATCTGGAGTCCTGGTCCAGTTCTGGTCTGACTCTGACCCTCTTCAGAGTTAACTTGCAGCTTGATGCCACCGGTTTCATCGGCGTCGCTCTGTGTGTGTCCTCGGCGTCGTGGTTGTGACTCTCAGTCGATGTGTTTTCACGCGGCAGCAGCGCCGCGGTCCTGCTGGTTTCAGGTCCCGCAGAGTCTCTGGACCCACAGATGGACCGAGAGCGACCAGGCTGTGTCTCTGAGCTGTGAGCGTCACGCCACGTCCCGTCACCATGGAGCTGCAGCAGAGACGGTTCAGCGTCCACGCTGCTGATTGGCTGCCTCTCTGACTGAATCAGCTGACCGGTGGTGGACTGATGCACTGACTGGTTGTTTGGGATTTTCTGATCGTGATCATCCTTCAGGTGAGCAGGTGAGCAGGTGAGCAGGTGAGCAGGTGAGCAGGTGAGCAGCTCTCTGCTCCTGTTCAACATGCCGCTGGAGTATTTGACATTTTTGATGTTTATGGTTTGAGCAGTTCTAAACATGTGCATAATTAATATATTTTGTCTCATCTGTGTTATGTTGTGATTTGTGTCTTTATTGGATGCACGTGGACGCTGTCCTGTGAGACAGGAGACAGAGACACAAACACTGTAAAACATGATTGTTTGTCTCCGTTCGAGCTAAAGAGAGAACAACCACGCAGGGATCATTTGGGTAAATTACTCTGTGACGCGCTGCCTAACTGGCAGATTGTCTGTCTGATCAGCCAGCTGATTGGCTGCTCCTCTGGGGGGGGGGGGTCACATGACTTAAATGATCCAATAACATGGACGTTGTTGTCAGAGGAGAGTTTTACAGAGAGACGTTTGAATGAAGTGCAGCTCTGACAGGATAATAATCATCTCCACTAATACACCATGACCCCCGACACACACACACACACACACACACACACACACACACACACACACACACACACACACACACACACACACACACACACACTCTCACTCACAAAACCACTCTGTTGTTGTCACACAGATCTCCATGGAAACAGGTTCATTTATTTTCTGACCTGCCATCTCTTTAGCTGAATGGAGTGCTGCGACAACACACACACACACACACACACACACACACACACACACACACACACACACACACACACACACACACACACACACACACACACACACAGTGACAGTAATCTAATGCTTTGTGTCTGTGCTTCAGTGTCAGTTGGTTATTTGGTTATTTGCAGGTTTAAAAGTGCAATAATTCGTCTTCTTGTGGGAAATAACATGTTGGCCATGGACGCTGCTCTTTCATGATTCATGAATTTAGGCTGCAGAGAAAGAACCCCACACATGCTCGCACACACACACACACACACACACACACACACACACACACACAGGCAGGGTGAAGGGAGATCGACTAAACTAAAGAAATGGTGTGAGCTGCAGCAGGATGGCAGAGAGGCGGGCTGCTATGAATGCTGTGTGTGCTAACTGGCGGACGAGGAACAGGTGAGCAGGTGGATGGAGAGGTCAGGTGACTGGTCAGGAAGTCTGAGGCCATCTAGTGGATGGAGGGCACGTCTGGAGAGATAATGGGCCTGAGGGAAGTGAGACAGAGGGCAGAAAGCTGAGCAGGTTTAGACACTTTCAGACGCTTCAGGTGCTTCGAGAGAACATCTGATGGAACATAATGATGTTCACCACTCTGTGAACACATGAATGTATAAAGGAGATTTCTACATGCACTCAGACACACTTCCTCAAACTGTTCTGAGTAAACACAGTTTGATTGGAAATGATTGATTCTGGTGTCTGATCACTTCCTGGAGTCAGAACAACATCATGACTGACTGTAATCCAAATTAGTGGCACATAAACTAATGAATCCCATATAAATGTCATTTGAAGGAGCTGCTGATGAGGAGAAGATACGAGGTCACTGGATACTCTTCGAAGTGTGAAGTTATTTCTGTAATGTGGAGAAGCAGGAGCAGGTCAGGGAGGCGCCTGGTGAGGAAGAGTTTTCAGCTCAGAGTGGGAGTCTTCATTTCCTGAAAGCAGTGTTCAGCGTGAGTCACCGTCACGTTAGTCTGATTCAGCAGCACTGACTGAGGCTGCTCACACTCTGCTCTGACATCTGTTCACTGACTGACTTCAGGTGTCCACCTCCTGAAACCTGGACAATTAACAGCCCTGTTTGTCCAAAATGTCTCACATGAGAAACCATGGACAGACTGGAGCGCCGTCGTTCCAGCAGTCAGAGCAGTGACACTGTGGAAACTGAAGTGGACGGAGGTGAAACTTTCTTTCATTTCAGCGGAAACATAAATTTGGACCGATGGCCACTTATGAACTGTTTCCACAGAGACGACCTTTGAGAGAGCAGAGAGGGTCCAGAACAGAAGAACTAAGAAGTAATCACATTACACAGTCACAGTATGTCGTAACCCGCAGCTGTACGCCAACAGGCCAGTTTGTTTGCAGAGGCCGTCGCTCTTGACCCTTCATGAGAGTCAGAAATGGGCTCGTTAGTATTAGATCTTTTGTATGAGTCGACATTTCTCATTGGAAAGTCAATGAAAAATGACTGAAAACAGCCACAGAGACACAAAACAGCCACAAAGAGACAAAAAACAGCCAGAGAGACAAAAAACAGCCACAAAGAGACAAAAAACAGCCAGAGAGACAAAAAACAGCCACGAAGAGACAAAACGGCCACGAAGAGACAAAAAACAGCCACAGAGAGACTGAAAACGAGCACAAACAGTGAGTCGTGGCGAGCGGCACTAACACGTTTTTCTGGTTCAGTTCATGGTGGATTCATGTTGCATCTTCAGCCTCTGAGTGACCGCGAGAGGTCGCAGACTGTTTGCAGTCACTTCTCCGGTTGCAGCTGTTTGTCGCTGCTCTCGGCCGCTGACGGATGAAGTTCTGCCGTCATGAAGTTTAATGCCAAAGCATCACCAGCTGACTCACCGTCAGACTGCTTTAACACACGGCTCTAAAAATAAGGATGATTACTACACTGCACATTTCCAGGCCGGGTGGATCTACAGGGAGCTGAACCCCGGCCCAGTGAATCACCGAGAGGAGGACGAGGACGGGGACGGACGCGCCTGCCAGACGAAGGTCTTACAGCTTCGTATGTGACGATGTACAAACTGCAGTTAAAGCAGGAGGAACACTGTGTTCACGCTTCCTGTGATGGGATTACCGCTGCACGTCACGCAGTTTAATCTGACTCCCATCACCTCCTCCAGGTTAATCTGTGGTCCAGGACACGCAGCACCTGTCCTCATCACACGTCCCCCGGCCGTCTTCAAACTGTCCGGACAAACGAGGCAGACAAATGGAAGAAAAACTAAATGTCATATAAATACACGATAAAACACAAATGTTTCAGGAAACGAGGTTTGATGTGCTTTATGTGTGTGCTTTATTTTAATAAATTCAACCTTTGTTACTACGTGTGTGTGTGTGTGTGTGTGTGTGTGCGTGTGCGTGTGTGCTGCGCACGGTCGAGGGTCAGCTGTTACCATGACACACTTGACTGCTTAATAATCTTAATGACAACGTTTAGTTATTACAACATCATTAATCATCCAATCACTGACCTGCTTACCTGGCAGGAGCACCCTGTCTGTGTCAAACACACACGCACGCACACACACACACAGACACACACACACATGCACACACACACACACACACACACACACACACACACACACACACACACACACACACACACACACACACACACACACACCATATGCCACAATTCTGGCATCATCCTTGGTAATAAATGGAAGTAAATGGAGGCAAGGTTGAAGCGTGGGAGGGCGAGCAGAAGTGTGTCTTTGTGTGTGTGTGTGTGTGTGTGTGTGTGTGTGTGTGTGTGTGTGTGTGTGTGTGTGTGTGTGTGTGTGTGTGTGTGTGTCTCCTAGCAACCAACACACTTCACTCGGTGTGTCTGTGTTGAGGCGACCGACCAGCAGCTCTGAGGAATCTGTGCTCACACTCAACAGGTGTGTGTGTGTGTGTGTGTGTGTGTGTGTGTGTGTGTCCTAAGCTCTGGACACATCTGTCTGCATCTGTCCACATCGCTGCAGAGAGACAGACAGACGGACACAGACAGGACCGTCTTTGGAACGAGCAGAGACATCATGTTCATGTTAGTCCACATCAGCAGGGACAGATGGACCCGTCCCCGTCCCGTCCCCGTCCCGTCCCCGTCCCGTCCCCGTCCGCCAAGTCCTCGCCGTCCCTGTTTGAATACGGTGTCCGCGTTGTTGTGCCGCCCACAAAGCTCTGATTGGCTCGGCTGTGTCTCTGATAGGTGCAAACGGTGGAAACATCAGAACAGGTTGAATCACTGAACCAATCAGAGAAGAGCAGGAAAGGTCAAGAGTTCACAAATGTCGTCCATCATGTCTTCATTTGTCATCATCCATTCTGGGATTTTGGGACATTATGTCTGTACTCTACCCTCGTCTTCATCATCCGTCCACATCAGGCTGCCTTTAGGACGAGGAAGGAAGTTCTAAGAGGTCATTTTTAGGTTTTTTCCAGCATTTCCCTTCAACTTTCAGGCCAACAAAACAAAACGAACAGGTGAAAAATAGAAATAGAAACAATAAGATTCAGCACAGTTCTGTTCTGTTCAGTCTGTTTCATTTATGGAGCCTAATATCGCAAATCACAGTCTGCATTGATGTTTGGACATAAAGCTGAAGTGTGAATGTGAATCTACCTGAACAAACCTGATAAATAAAACCAGTCTGCTGAGCTGGGGGGGGGGGGGGGGGGGGGGCTCTGCTTCACTTGAGCAGTTTATTGTTCTGAACTTTCGTCTTTAGCTCAGATGTTAGAATAAAAAATGAAGCTTTCATGACTCTGAGCAGCTTTTAACAGAGGAAATGTCTGCAGATGAAGCATCTGCGCCTCCGCACGTCTCTCCGCCAGCCGTCCATCATCCATCAGTCAGTCCAGGAGGGTTCCCTCTCTCCTCTCCTCCCTCCTCCTCCTCCTCCTCCTCCTCCTCCTCCTCTCCAGCCACTGTTGACGTCCATGGCTCTGTCACCGGTTTCCACGCTGCTCTGTGGTCCAGTCATGTAGTCATTTGTCTCTTCTAACTCCCGTCCTGTCTCTGTCTGTCCTCTCTTCTGCGCCTTTTCTCTGACTTTTCTTGTACTTAGTTCTTCAGTCGTCGTTTCTGTCGGAAACTCTTGTTTTTGCGCTTTTCTCACGCTTTGGGGAGTCCGAGCATCCCGCACCTCTCCGCGCTTTGAATCCCTCCTCTGGCTGCTCCACCTGGACCCGTCGGCTCCCGCTCCGCCGCTGATTTCCGCGCGCAGTCACCCGTGCGGTCACTCGCCACCGTCGTGACTCCTAATTGTTTCCTGGCAGGGTTGGAGACCACCGGGGAAAAGGCTCATATGAGTGCGCCTCCGCTGATCCGTGCGCCCAGCCCGCTCCCGTTCTCAGGGGGGACAAACAACACCAACACCGGCACCGGGGGAGGAGGAGGCGGAGGAGGTGGAGGAGGAGGAGGTGGAGGAGGATGTGGCGGTGTGATCTCCTTCCACATCCAGATCGGGCTGAGCCGGGAGCCGGTGCTGCTGGACGCCGCAGAGCTCAGCCTCAGTCAGGTCCGGGAGGTGGCGTGCTCCATCGTGGACCAGAAGGTAACCGAGCTGGACCAGGTCCTCCTCACACCCCCAACTCCTGCACAACTTCTAATAATGACACACAAGTTAAAGCGGCTTCAGCTTTCAGTGCTGAGTGCTGGTGCGTTCAAGGCGCGTTCAGTGTTTTCTGTCATAAAGACCAGATTTTCTGTTTGCTTTGGTTCCAATCTGCCAAAAAAAAAAAGTCATTCCTGCAAAATTATAAACAACAAAGAACAAAAAAGCACAGTCAGTAATATGAGCTACGCTGAGGAGAAAACAAATTAAAGTAAAATAAAATGACATCCAGCTAGCTGAAGAAGACAAAGGTCACAGCTGGATTCACCTGCTCAGGTGTCCCGGGCCAAAAACCAGCAGCTGGGCCCCGCATGCTTTCTTTAATCTGCAGGGTTTCCAGATTTCAGATTAAATGGATGAATCTGAAGTGAGCGGCTTAAAGACAGCAGCCTCCTTAAACGCCTCCTCCAGCACCAGCTTTCAGTCACTCATGGTGAAAATTCACTTTTTAAACTTGTGATGAAGGAGTAACTTAAAGTTTCACTCCGCACCTGGCTGCAGTGATGTACAGGTGTGCACCAAGACCCCATGACATCACCGCTGGGCGTGGTCACAGCTCATTTCTGACCTGCCAGCATCGCTGGTGGGTGTGGTTGGGTGTGGTCAGAGGTGAAGCGTCAGAGTCTGTCAGCCTGGTGTTCAGTTACTGTTTCACAGCAGGTAGAACGAGCCAATCGTCCTCTTCGCACAGTGACGGGAGCTGCGTCGCACCAACCGCGACACGTTTACATGTTCTTCATCTGTCAGCTGCTCCTCCATTTGCTCTCTCTGATCGATCGTATTTACTCTGAATTCTGCTTCTCAGACATGTTTGATTTTGTCACTTTTCCAGCTCGAACACTTTAGAGACTGAACAGATTTTAGGTGGAGCAACACTGACTCACACTGTCTGATATTCAGTATCATGAGTAGAAGCAGTGTGTGTGTGTGTGTGTGTGTGTGTGTGTGTGTGTGTGTGTGTGTGTGTGTGTGTGTGTGTGTGTGTGTGTGTGTTGGTGTATTAAGTCCTCTGTTTCTGAATAGATCAGGCTTTGTTCAGGGGCAGTGCCAAAGGTCTGACCAGGGATGACACAGGCCCCCACAGGAGTCAGAGGGTGATATTTAAGCTGGCTGTTATTTATTTCTAGAGAGTCAATCAGAAATGACAAAGAGATGCAAAACAAATCCAAAGTGACACAAAATGAGCACAAGCAGATGCCAAATGGCTACGAATCGACCGCAAAGAGGCTCAAAATCAGATGCAAGACAACTTCACAGAGATGCAAACGACAGCAAAGTGACTGCAAAGAGACTCAGACGACGACGAAATGACCACCGAGACTCAGACCGACCATGAAGACACTCAGACCGACCGTGAAGACACTCAGACCGACCGTGAAGACACTCAGACCGACCGTGAAGACACTCAGACCGACCACGAAGACACTCAGACCGACCATGAAGACACTCAGACCGACCGTGAAGACACTCAGACCGACCGTGAAGACACTCAGACCGACCACGAAGACACTCAGACCGACCGTGAAGACACTCAGACCGACCACGAAGACACTCAGACCGACCACGAAGACACTCAGACCGACCACGAAGACACTCAGACCGACCACGAAGACACTCAGACCGACCACGAAGACACTCAGACCGACCACGAAGACACTCAGACCATCCATGAAGACACTCAGACCGACCACGAAGACACTCAGACCGACCACGAAGACACTCAGACCGACCAGGAAGACACTCAGACCGACCACGAAGACACTCAGACCAACCATGAAGACACTCAGACCGACCGTGAAGACACTCAGACCGACCACGAAGACACTCAGACCGACCACGAAGAGACATAAAACAATCAAAAGATGTAAAATGACCCCTTTTTGTTGCCATATTCTGGTTCTATAAACAAACTTATGTGTGATCAGACCATTTCTGCTGAATTTGTGTGAGCGATCGCTGAACTCTGCACTTTCATGTTATTTCATCGTTTGTGTTTTCAGACTCGGCCTCTGATCGGATCCGAGCTGATGTTCGGTTTTAACGTGACATCTGGTCACCTCGTGCAGCGTCTGCTGTGGGGATGTCTGTGCTGAAAGCAATGATGTGTAGCTGATGTTTTCCTCTGTACAGTGTGTGTGTGTGTGTGTGTGTGTGTGTGTGTGTGTGTGTGTGAGGGGGAACAGTCAATACCTGACGTGTGGATACGTGCAGTGCCGGGGGCGATGCCGTCTATAGTAACACTCGCTGTCAGTCAATGACGCAGCTTTAGCCTTCGTGACCCGCTCGACTCATGAGACCCTCAACACACACGAAGAAGCACGACACGCAGCTCTCCTCCAGCTCGTTAGCCTCGTTAGCAAGACTGCTGAACGGTAGCCAGGGGATGCCTTTGGTTGCTTTGTAGCAGCGGCTGCTAACAAGTTTCGTGCATCGCTGAGCCCGACCTGATGTCACGTCAGGCCTGTGACCTGCTGCCGTTACACAGACAGCGTGTCCAGAGGCTGATCACGTGTTAATAGCATGTGCAGATGGATTTCTAAATGTGCTGCCGGGCGCTAAAGCGTCGGGTGTTAGCATGTAGCCGTCATAGCTACACCACAGCAGGCTTGAGCCTCTTCAGGTGATGAAGCTGATGGACAAACTCAATCAAAACCTGCATCTGAAGTGCGTCCTGATGGACTTCTGCTGACTCCTAAAGTCCAGCTTCATCTGCTGAAGCTGCAGCTTATTCTGAAACACTGTGAGATTTAGATTCAGGCGCCAGTTTTGCATCGAAACATGGAGCAAATTTTAACAGAATTCTGAGAAAATCTGCAAAGAAAACGCAAGTTAAGGCGTGTTTCCATCCTCTGCTGTGATGCAGATGTTAAGAGTTGATGAGCAGCTGGAGGTGCTAAAGACTGAAGAGCAGTCAGTCAGACCTCAAACAGCGACGAACACGATGGACTCGCTCACTTTTAAACTGCGTTCATGTGAGGAAGGTGAAGCCTCCTCATCACTCTGTCTCCAGCTCCTCAGCAGCAGCTTGTGCGACATTGAACTCATATTTCCGCCTCAGCTGAGCGTGAATGTGTAATATTTTCAGATTTCTTCTGCATTTCCACCAAAGTTTTCTCTGAAATGAAACGCCGCCGT
Source organism: Chaetodon trifascialis (assembly GCF_039877785.1). NCBI lineage: Eukaryota > Metazoa > Chordata > Actinopteri > Chaetodontiformes > Chaetodontidae > Chaetodon > Chaetodon trifascialis. The sequence continues at coordinate 26,524,022 of NC_092069.1, forward strand.
GTCTGCAAAGGCTCTCTGCTGCAGATGAACACATGAACGCACCACAGTGCTCTGACGGCTCGCGGTGTGTTTAGCAGCGTTTCCCTGCGTGTGTGGAGCGTACAGTCTGCAGCCTGGATATCAGCGATCTGCTCAGCGTTACTCAGTGTGGTGACTCACTCTGAGGCTCCGTCGCTCGTCGTTCGCTCCATGAATTCTGCCTTTGTTCGCTCGCTGCTCGCTCTGCAGGGGTTTCTCTGTTTTTCTGGCTTTTGCTTCATGAACTGAGGCTGTTGCCAAGCGTTCCCCATTAAAGTGCACAGAAAGGCGCAGACAGTGTCAGCGTCCTCATGAATGTGATAGATGTCCTCTTTCTCACATGGAGTTTGTGAATGTGAGCTTGTGTTTCTCTCTTTCACAATGACGTTGTTATGAATGTGAAGCATCAAACCCCTCCGCGTCAGTAAGCCTGAAAAGATGATCTATTTATTGATTTATCAGGTTTCCAATCACATTTCAAGATCATTTTACTCAATGAATGGATTAAACATCTTATGGTTCAGAGGATTCAGGATCAGGATGGTATCAGAACAGGATTGGGACGGGACAGGGAGAGGGTCTGGATGGTTTGGGAACAGGAGTGGGATTAGGGATTAGGACAGACAGGGTTTGATCGTAGGACAGGATCATAGTGGAGACAGGATTCTGGACTGATCGGGGTGGGATCGGAATACAATCAGTATCTGGATGGGAGCTGCCTGCGAGGGAAAGTGAGTCGGGTTGATCGGGATGAGGGGCAGGACTGGGATGAGACTGGAAGGGGTTTGGGTTGGGATGAGATCGGGATTGGCTGTGACTGATTCAGCAGATTCACCTGTGATTGGATCACGCGAGGACTGGCGAGGGATGAGCGCTGGATCAGGACTAGAAGAGTCTTCTGAAGTCCATGACATGAAAGCAGCATGTTCACCCCGAATTAGAAAACGGTGGAAAACGCCTCCTTAGTGTGAGCGCACGCCAAAAATAGAGAAAAAAAAGACAAATTAATGCACATCGGTGTTGTCACGCTCCCTCTTACGCATATACAGACGCACCTCCACATGTTCACGACGTGATGCGTCCCTTTCCTCTGCGCAGATTCACTAATCGTCTCATTTCAGGTGAAAATCACCTCATTTTCCCATGTGTGACTTTTACACCTGAACGCAACACACACACACACATACCTGAAACCTGAGAGCCAGGACGCCAACGCCTTGACACCATGCGCCACACACACGCACAGGTTGTTGATTAAAGTGTTTGTTAGCAGGTTGTTGTTTATTCTGAAGAGGAATATAACGTACAGCAGGTCACCTGTACACCTGTTCACACACCAAACCAGTGTGACACCATCCAAACACACACCACTTAACACTCCAAATAGCACCAAATGAACCTATTAATAAAAGATGCGTGTGTGCGTGCGTGCGTGTGTGTGTGTGTGTGTGTGTGTGTGAAGGCTTTTTATAAATGTTCTTAAGGGTTTTCAGAAACTCAAACAAACATTTTCTCTGTGAAAGTTTGTTTGTTTCCTCCAAATATTTGACTGACAGATCCGAGGCCCAATCAGAGCTGGGCCTGGGACTTGGGCTGCCTGCTCATTGGCTGTTGGTGCGGCTGTGGTCAGAGCTGTGTGACGTTCGAACTGACCGGTCAGGAGTTTGCTGTTGGCTGAACACTGACTCTGATTCGGGCTGTGAAGTCTTTAAACTTGATTTTCTGTCAGCGAGCTGAATGAGGATCTGTGATTGGCCTGGAGGAGTCCAGGGATCCAGGGACTGAGACTCAGTGCGGGGGCCCATCTCAGTGACCTTCAGCTTCGTGATCCTCCGCACAGGAGAGAGAGGAGTGAGACAGGACTCTGCAGGCAGGATCAGAGCTGGACGAGGTCTGATTTTAGGAAATAATAGTGTTACAGCGTTCAGATCTTTGACTGAAGTGTGTGAAAATGTGAAAATACTGCATAACAAGCAAAAGCCCTGCACGGAAAACACTACTCAAGTACAAGTGTGTGAGTATTATCAGCGAAACGTACTTCAAGTATCAAAAGTAAAAACACTGAAAACCTGAGTGCGTCACTGGTTTAAACTCCAGTGTAATTACTGATGCATTCGGGTGTAATCAGATTTTTGCCCGCTGGACGTGGAGCTGGTTCACAGGCTGTTTGGTAGTTTATGTTTCAGAGCGAAAGTGAAATACTTAAACGAGCTGAAGTGGAATAAAAGCATAAAGTGGCATAAAGTGGAGAAACTCACCGGGCTCAATGCAGCCGATTCCTCCGTCATCCCAAAATGTCTCTGACTCCGAGGCTGATTCGACCTGCTGCTTCTCTGTATCCGTCGCCATTAGCTAACGTTAGCGCCTCTGGGAGGAAAAACAGATTCACAGGCTGAATTCATCTAAAGTTCATGTAAAAGAGTTTGACAGAAGGCAGCAACAAAACAGACAAACTGTGAAAACATGCACACAGCTGGCTAATGCTAATGCTAACGCTAACGTTAGGTGAAACAACAGAGTTAATGTTAATAATTATGATAATAATTATGACAGGAGGAGGACTCGCTGAGGAGAGTCAGTCTGTGTGTGAACAGGTGAGCACACCTTTCCCATTAACCTTGACGGAACAGCAGCAGTAACCATGGTAACTGCAGGCCTCCGCGTCAAAGACTAAAATTGAGACTAAAACCAGTTTCTAATCAAAAGACTAAATCTGAGCCGAACGCTGAGCAGCATCTGCGACAACAGAGAGTTTGTTTCCAGGGTCTCTGGAGGTAAAGAAAGACTGTCCAACACTGCAGCCGTCAGTGAACATCACACACACACACACACACACACACACACACACACACACACACACACACACACACACACACACACACACACACACACACCTCTGCCACAGTAATAATAAGGCTGTGTGTGCTGTGTTTCTGTTGGTAGCGGTTTCTTCTTGTTGCCTGGCAACTGATGATGATTGCGGCTGTGAAGTGTCCTTTTGAGGGCCATTATGAGACACACGCGCGCGCGCACACACAGGATGAATGAAGCAGAGGAGGACAGATGTGTGTCATTGTTCTCTCTCTTTCATCTCCTCTCTGTCCATCATTCATGTCTCTTTATTCATCTCTCCTTCATCTCGTTCTCCCTCTCTTCACGTCGCTCCGGCTACGTTTCCTTTCTCCTTAAAGATGTTTTAGATTTTTATTCTCGTCAACACTCAAACAGTGAATGCTAACTGCTAACCGCTAACAGTTCAGTGTGTGTGTGTGTGTGTGTGTGTGTCACAGCTGGTAGATCTTCCTCCTCTGAGCCATTGATCTCCATTAAAACACATCAATGAGCCTCACTGTTGTTCCTTCATCACCATGAACACACACACACACACACACACACACACACACACACACACACACACACACACACACACACACACTCACTGCAGCACCACATGTGGATTCATCCGCCGCTGAAAATAGTCCAAGCAGATGCTCTGTTTCGCCCAGTTTGCCTGCAGCGAGCAGCTGTTTGAGGACAGCTGGACGGTGTCACAGCTCCGCTGTCCGTCATCGCTGGAGTTTCACTGGATTCACAATCTAGCATGAAGTAGCATGAAGTGGAAATACTCAGAGGAAAGTACAAGTACTCTGAGACTCCCTGTAAGAAGTAGTCCTACACGTAGGTTGTAACTGTCCTACAGGTGTCTTGCTCTGTCTCAGGTTAATACTTCATGAACGCAGAGGACACACATTTGTCTTTGTCAGCCTCTGAGTCACACGCACACGCACACGCACACACACACGCACACACACACACACACACACACAGATATAACGGTATCTGCTGCTGTCACTGCTGATGTCACTAAGTAATGCTGATCACACACACACACACACACACACACACACACACACACACACACACACACACACACCTTTCTAAATGGCATCATGCAGCATGTCCCGTTGTCATGGTGACAGCTCTCTCTCATCACTGCAGTTTGGATGATTTTGGTTGGACGATTCTGTTTGTGCTTCGTCTGTAAAGTCTGAAAAACACATCTGCGGGTCTGACAGGAGGAGGCCTTCATGAGTGGACGGAGGCTTTTAGCTGCAGGGACGGTGTCTTCCTGTCTGTCAATGAGACACGTTTGTCTTCGCTGTGCTCAGAGTCTGATCGGGTAAATACACGCACTTCCTGTGAGGCAGCAGAGATCAGGTGCAGATGCTGTAAATCCAACAAGTGTTTCTAAAGCCTGTTTCACACATTAAAGCTACAGCTGTGCTGCGTTCACTGCAGCAAGACACAGCGAGACACAGCGAGACACAGCGAGACACAGCGAGACGTGCCAGAGAGCCAGCAGGACCTGGCAGAGGTGGCTCATCTGGATCCAGCTGATATTAATGTCATCCATCACACGTCAACATGTCTGCTGAGAAAAGCCTTCAGTTCACTCCGTCTTTTATTTTGAAAATGGCATCAACTGCAAAAGTTCAGAAAACTGCTGCATTAAACATTCAATGCGTTTCATTGTGGACAGTGTGGACTTTTAGCGTGTTGAAGGTGAACGTGGAGCCGCTGCAGCTGCGCTGAGAACAAGGCAAGAAGCAAAGTTTATCAATGAACTGATGAGAATCAACAAGCTGAAGGAAATCTGACAGTTTAATCGCAGAGGAAATGAGTCTGGGTTTGAAATGTTAAATACAGTAAATGTCCTCGATATGAGCCTAAATGTGAGTGTAGATATCCTGAATCTAAAACTGGCCTAAATATAGATTACCTGAATGTAAACATAGAGGTTTATCTACATCAGTGGTTCTCAGCTGGTCTGGACCCTCAATCAGCCCTTAATGACAGCAAAAAAACCCTTTCAAAATAAAAGCACAGGCTTTTTTTAAGTAACTTTTTGGTTTTTTTGGCCGCAGTTTTGGGTCTCGACCTGCCAGTTGAGGATCACTGATGTAGATAAATGTAATAAATGGTCTGAAACGTGTAAAATGCTTGTTTCCTGTCGTGTTGTTATCAGTTTGTACTGAATCTGGACTCGTCTAAGCCTTAGCCTGTAGGTCCCAGGCATCGCCATCAGCAGGCGTCCATTTGGAAATAAATACTGACGCAGAGATAAAAACCTTCTTTGGTGTGTTCAGACTCACTGCAGCAGCTCTGACTGTGATTCTGACTGCTGGGATAAAAGTTCAGAGAGTTACAAGAGATGAAACCATGAATGTGCTCCAAACGGTTCAAGGACGGCTCAGTTCACTTTTTGTCTGCTCTGAAGAGGCGCTCAGGCTGATCGTACAGGGATGATAAGAGGTTTAAATACCGAACAAAGCAAAAGACCCTCACTCTGCGACAGGAAGTCGGCTCTGATGATCAGGCCGACGGCACAGATGACACAGGTGTCAGCATGAAGCTGATTAGTTTCATTTAGAAAATCATTTTTTGTACGAAAGTTTTCTGAAATGTTAAGTTTAAACATGTGAAATCATCAGAAGTGAAATCTGCATGAACATAAACACCCAGAGGTCCGTTTGACATGTTTTCTGTACACTGGAAGACACGTTACGGAGGCAAAAAGGGCATGAAGACACAGGAAGTGACATCAGGACCTGTCAATCATTCAGTTCACACTTTGATGAGAAATGAGTTTTTACCAAGACTCCAACACCCACAATGCCTTGCAGGTTCAGATAGGGAGCTGCAGTTTGATATACAGTACGTTCAGTACAGGAGGTATCGAACTGAGGAGAAAGAGACGAAGGAGGAGGAGGAGGAGGAGGAACCAGCCTTGAGTTCCTGCTGCCATGACAACAAGACGAGCACTGCTGCTATGGTGACACCACACATGCACACTCATGCACACACACGCACACACACACACACACACACACAAAGATGTATCTATGAAGTGTATTGTTGAGGATCTTATTGAGAAGCAGAGAGAGAGATGAGGCACTAAAGAGGAAGAAGGGCGAGAGACTACCGCTCACAGATGGACTGTGAGAGAGAGAGAGAGAGAGAGAGAGAGAGAGAGAGAGAGAGGTGAAGGTCTAATGGATGAGAGCATGAAAAGTGAAGAGTCCCCTCCTCTTCGTCATATCATCTGCTTCCTCCATCACTTGATTTGTGTCTGTTTTTCATGGATGTAGCTGCTAGCTAGCTGGAGAGCTACGGAGGAAAGATGGCGGCTGAGTTTTTAGAAGGATTAACGTGCTGAAAGTCTTCCTGTCACTGCTCAAACGTCATATCTGCCAATATCCACCAAAACCAGACCTGTGGAAGCACTGGGTGGATGGATACGCTGCTGTTTGTCAGCAACTAGTTCCACTATGAGACCAGAGATTGTGTCATTTCCTCTGCTTCCCCTGCTCCATCTTTGTGCTAAGCTAGGCTAACTGCCTGCTGCGTCCAGCCCTGCACTGAACACACACACAGCCTCACACACACTCCTCACGTCCTGTTGGAGGGTGCTGAAGACAAACTGACGGCCTCCTTAATTCAGCATCAGGATGATGTTGTTGTTGTTGTTGTTGTTGTTGTTGTTGTTGTTGTTGTTGGACATGTGACAAAGAGGAAGAACACATCAGACCTGCCAGTTTCATGGATAATTACCACAGACGTTACCTTTAACGTTATCTCATTATTGTTAAACTGTTTGTTGCTAAATCGTTTCCTCCCGCTCTGTAAGCAAATGTTCTGAGGCCCAGAACTGGTCCACGGTCCAGAGGTTGGGAACCTGTTGTTACTACTACAACTGCAAACGCAGTAAAATTACTATTAATACTACTAGTAATTGGAATATTCATCGTAGTGAAACACTTTTTCCTTCGTGTGTGTTTCATGTTAATGTTTGTTTGTATGTTTCGTTGATGTTGTGTGTGTGTGTGTGTGTGTGTGTGTGTGTGTGTGTGTGTGTGTGGTCGATAGCAGTCTCAGCGGTGCTCTGCCGTTGTGTCGCTCGTTTCAGTGACGCCTCATCGATTTTTAACATAACGGCGAGCTTTAACTTCCTGTGGTTCCTCTCCACTGCGTGTGTGTGTGTGTGTGTGTGTGTGCGCGTGCATGCTCTTGTGCTTTTGTCCTTGTGGTCTGAACCTGACTGATTAAACTTAAAACCCTGATCTCAGATCAGGCTGCTCAGCTCGAGCTGGTTTCTTCCTCACCTGATGAATCCACGTGTCCAGAACAGTCATACCTGAATGTTAGAGGACGATGAATAATGTAACAAACCGAAGCGGATCCTGTGAATGTGATGAATTTCCAGATAATGTAAAAGACCTTCAGCTTCTTCGTCATCACTCCATCATTTGATTGGATCGTTGAAGCTGAAGCTCACGACATGAACACGTTTTCCTGCTTCGTCATTGGTCACTGTCTGTAAATGTACCACATGAGTGTTTCTGTATTCATTTATTCTGTTAGATTATTCTGTCCGTCACCTCCTGATGATCATTTGAATGATTTATTCATCTGCTGATGAAGAACAAACCTCCTCGTTTCTCTTTTCCTTCTCTCTCTCTTTTGCTTTCTCACATTTGCTTTATTGGCACAACCATAATTAAAGAGCACATTCAGTGTGTATTAATACTCACACGGCGGCTGTGTTTACAGTAAAAGTACAACGGGTCGTTGTGTTTGTTCCTCCAGTCTGGACTGGATGCACAGGTGACGCCAAAATATGAGACACAAAAATCCAAAATCGTGTTGAACAAAGTGGAAATTCATCCAGAAAAAGAGTGAAAGTCAACTACAACTCCCACAATGCACTTCAGCCACAAACATCCAATCACAGAGCTCTAAATGCTCTTTGCCGAAACCTGATTGATTCAGTTCAGTGTTGGATGATATGGAGCTCTGTGCTGAGCGGTGGAAGAAGTACTCTGATCTGTACTTCAGTAAAAGTACAAAGTATCATCAGCTACATGTACTTGAAGTATCAACAGTGAAAGTAACTGTCACCTCTCTCTGATACATGATTCTATACTAATATTCATATACAGTTAGGTAGTTCAGTCCAGTGGGGTCCGACCTGTGGCTCAGGGGTCACCAAAGGGTCACCAGACCAATGAGAAGCGTTAAATGTCAGAGACTGGAACACGACGAGGAGCCACAACTAAACAGTGTAGTACTTCAGTGTAGTACTTTCTTAGTTTGTCATATTTGTCTAAAAAAGTAATTAATGAGTACTGATGTTGTACAAAAAGTACGATATCAGCCTGTGAGATGTAGTTTGGTAGAAGTACGAAGTATCACATAATAGAAATACTCTAATGAGTGTTTGAGTCACCTGTCATTCAGTCCTCCAACTGGCTTCTTGTCTGTATCAGCAGCAGCTGAGGCTCATGGGTAATGTAGTAAACTGAAGCAGAACATTTAAAGCAGAGCTGGAGCTTCGTCGGATAAAACAGTCCGTTCCGTCTTCTCACGGCTCCGTTCTGTGTTTCAGATACCGGAGTGTGTTTTCTACGGGATGTACGAGAAGATCCTGCTGTTCCGCCATGACCAGAGCTCGGAGAACATGCTGCAGCTGCTGCGCTCGGCCTCTCAGATCCAGGAGGGCGACCTGGTGGAGGCGGTGCTGTCAGGTAACGGAGGCCGGGCGGGGAGACGACGTCGGCTCATTGACACGACCCGCCGCCACGTGAGCGTGAAATAAACCGCTCCTGAAGTACATTTAGACAACTCATCGTCCAGAAAATCCTCTTTTTCCAAGTCAGATCTGACAAATCCTGCAGATCGACGTTAAAGTAACCTCACCTCACCCGGAGACATGAAAACAGTCTGAATGAGGCTTTCAGAGTACAGGAACCATCAGTCAGCCATAAAGGACAATCATCAAATTTAGACTTCTGATTAGTTCAGCTTTATGGTCTCTGTATGCAGTGAGAGCCAGCTCAGCTAAATGTAGTTCAGCATGTAGCCAGATTGAGCAAACAGTCGTAAAGATTCATATAGAGACACATAAAGATAAAGTAATTTACACAGTGAACAATAAACCACAGCAGTGAAGACGGGATATAGCTGTGATATGATATATGTGATATGATATCACAGCTACATCAAAAAAGACAGAAACATCTGGATTATGTTCAGTAGAAGAAGAAGCAGATACTATGATACTTCCTGTTTTTATAAGCAAAGTGTGACAGAGCCTGTACTGCACATGTGTACTTTTACTAAGAAATTGCTTTTTTACTAAGGAGTGCAGGACTTTTACTCGTCTAACAGTATTTTTTTCACTACTTTTACTTCTTCCACCACTGAACAAATCCCACGAAAAAAGAGTAAAACACCTGAAAGAGTCCAGATGTGTTTGGTAAAGGTCTCGTGTGTCCGTCTGTCTGTCTGGCCGCCGTCCAGCTCAGGACTCAGGTGTTCACGCCGAGCTACGCTACGCTACGCTAACGGTCTGATAGCTGCTGCTTCTTCATTTCCTGTCACCTCCCAGTACGCTGTGTGTGTGTGTGTGTGTGCGTGCGCGCCTGTGTGTGTCTACATTTGCATAATGGCCGTCTGCATTTGTTCTAATAAATGTGTTTCTGTGTGTATTTCCAGTGTGTGTTCATTGTGTCTATTTATGATGCATGCTTGGATTTTATTCAGTTCTAGTTAAAGTTCAACTGCTGAAAGGAGCTGAAGTGGACAGAAACAGAAGCACTGGCAGAAATGTAAGCGAGAGACGGATTTTAAGCCGTTAAAGACGTTGAAGTGTCATCTGAAGTTCGAGGATTTGAAGAGTCACTTTAAGGACAAGGACTGAAAGGAGTAGAAGTGCTGGCTGAAATTTAAACAAACGAGACGTCGCCATTAAACAAGCAATGAAGTGAAAAACTGAAAGTGTCAGCTGAGGCGTGAGAGCTCAAAGGTGTTGAAGCATCGGTTCGATTTGAAGTGCTGAAAGGACCTGAAGCGTCATTTAACTGGCACATATAATTCAAGCAGCGGCCGATGAAGTTGAAGCCGTGTGAAGTGAACGTGTGAACGGAGTTGAAGAGTCATTTGAAGCACGATGACTGAATGAAGTTTCAGCGTCGAGTTGAAACAGAAGCTCTGAAGCAGAAGGAGGAATTAAAGCTGAAGGAGCTGAAGAGAAAAAGGAGCTGAGAGCAGTGGAGGTGTCGAGCCATGAGCGCTGAATGCTGTCGAAGTGTCATTGGAGGTGTAAGCACTGAAAGCAGCTGCAGATGTTCTTCTTCTTCTCCTCGTCTTCAGTTTTACTCACATCTATTTTTGTCCCTCTTCTTCGTCTCTTTGTTTATCTTCTTTTTGTTCCTCTTCCTCCACCTTTTCTCCTCGTCCCTCTTCATCACCTCATGCTCCTCTGAGATGTGTACTTACACTCCTGCAGTGGGACACGATGTTCCGACTCCTTTCACCCCCCCACCACGCTCCTTCTTCCTTTCCTCCTCATCCTCGACTCCGTCCTGATTATTTTCCACCTCATTTACAGCCGTCACCTCTTTCATGACTCCTTCCTTCCTCTTCATCCCCCATCATTCACCTCCTCTACCTTCTCTCCTCCTCCTCCTCCTCCTCCTGCTGACACTCGGTTAAAAACACTTTCGTTAACAGCTTTCTGCCAGTCCCAGCGACAGCTCCAAGTGTGGAGGAAACAAACAGGAAATTGACTTTGTGCGGTGTAACAGGCAGCTCCAGCCAAGCGAGCTGATTGGTCACAAACGACCTGTAAAAAAACATCCTGATAATTCCCAAAACACTCATGCCGACAGGTTTTATTGGCTGTGATTTCAGCCGGGGAGCTGCTTGACAAACCTCCTGTTTTTTAATCAGCTCACATGCTGCTGACGGTGGTTTAAATCCCAGTGAAGCCCGAGGATGACGGGACTCCGCCGCACCGATTCTCTGACTTATCGTCTTCATTAAAGTTTGTCTTGGAGACAAACATTCAAATTCAATAACCAGCAAATAGGAAATAAATTAAATGCAGAAAAATACAGAACAAAACAAATCAAGGACACGTACGAGCATCCAGGTAAACACCCATGATCCATAATTACAGTTAAATGGTGTTTTCCTAAAATCCAAACTGTTATTACAACTGTGAAAGTGAATTTTTTAATCAACGCCGTGAATATCTGATTCGGTGCTTAATAAAACCTGACGTGCTGAAAACCAAACAAACATGGACGCCGCAAGTCAACCGAAGTTCAACGCTCAGGTGAATTAAACCCCAAATTCAGTGGTTACGACCCTTCACCCCCACAAGACTACGAGTACAGCCGTCTTCAACTCTGAGGACACGAAGGACTTCCTGTCGCTTCCTGACCAGTGCTTCCATGCTAACAGTGACACGCTGACCAGTGCTTCCATGCTAACAGTGACACACTGACCAGTGCTTCCATGCTAACAGTGACACACTGACCAGTGTTTCCATGCTAACAGTGACACGCTGACCAGTAGCACCAGGTGACATAAAAGATGAAAACATGGCTGATACTTTGTGGTTGGTGATCATGTGGAGGAAGGAAAGAGTCTTCAGGAGCTCAGCGATCTGTTTGCTGACGTATAGAAATGATCCTGATCCTGGTCCTGATCCTGATCCTGATCCTGGTCCTGATCCTGATCCTGATCCTGATCCTGGTCCTGATCCTGATCCTGGTCCTGGTCCTGATCCTGATCCTGATCTTGATCCTGGTCCTGATCCTGATCCTGATCCTGATCCTGGTCCTGATCCTGATCCTGATCCTGATGAGTCAGCTGAAATGTTCAGCTTTAAACCTGACTGAGCTAAACGTTCGACCTCTGACCTCCGGGCTCGGTGTGTCAGCCAGCTGCTGAACGTTGATGTCTCATAATTAAAGTTTAGTCTGCCGTTGCACACAGTTGTCGAGCTAATCAACTAAAACACAAATCTAATTATTAGAACCCGACTGTTCCACCGCTGCTGGTTCTCAGCTTCTCCACCCGCAGTGTTTGTTTTGTGGTTGCGGGTTAACAAGCCAGCAGCGAGCGCTCCTTAACACTCCTAATTCCACCACAGAGAACACACACATAAACACAGGCGTTTATATTCAGACAAGGACTACCTAGGATACCCTCACACACACGCACACGCACGCACGCACACACACACACACACACACACACACACAAGTCATTTTCTGAAGCATATAATAACAGTTTGGGAGCTTGTTCAGACTTCCAAACGTATGTTGGCCCTCCAAACAAAAGGCATAAACAATAATTTGAATAAATGGAGGTAATTTCCTGCAGCAGAATGTCTAATCAGAGCAGTATTCTACTGGAGGACCACAGCACAGGGCGAGTGTGTGTGTGTGTGTGTGTGTGTGTGTGTGTGTGTGTGTGTGTGTGTGTGTGTGTGTGTGTGTGCGTGTGTGTGTATGTGTGTGAAAAAGAAAACCAAACAGCGAGAGAGATTTGGGAATGCATGCAGAGAGAGAGAGAAAACGATATCTCAAACTACCCATCATGCCTTGCCAAGCCTGCTGGCCAACCAAACAAACACTCGGTCCATCTGCGCCCGCTAAGAGCCTCTCATACCTCCAAAACATTTACAAAATACCCGCTAACAACCCATTCATTACTCTTTGTCGTTGTGTCCCTCGCCCTCCCCTCTCTCTCTCCATCTCTGGCTCGTTAAAGGATAACTGGATATATTCTACATTTTTCTTCCTGTCAACAAACCTCACGCTAACTGCTAACCGCTAACAGTTCAGTGTATCACAGCTGATAGATCTTCTCCCTCTGAGCCATTGACCTCCATTAAAACACATCAGTGAGCTCACGTGAACCAAATGTGGATTCATCCGCCGCTGAAAATAGTCCCCAGCGCCATTTCCTGCTGTTTGCTTGGACACCAGACCAAAATAAAACATCTGGGCTCTGTCTGAAAGTACGCGAACATTAGCCAAAATGCTTCTCTACAGCGTTCAAGAACCACTCAAGTTTGTTGTGAAGTAGCTCAAACAAACAGTTTAAAAGTGGCATTGAACGTCTGCTCAGACGGGTGACCTCGTTCAGACGTTCTTCATCACCTGACTGCAGTCACAGTGTCACTGTGGCAGACGAAGCCTGTTCCTCTGCTTGTGTTTGGTGCAAAGCCACACTGATGTTCTCACTGATTAAACCTGCTCGGCTCGACTTCATCTATTCTGAGAATTGTGTGTCTGCATGTTCCAATAAGAAGGATGAAGGTGCGAGTTTTCCAGGCTGAACAGGTGCAACAAAGCAGACAGAGTGTGAGGGGAAATGTTAATGAGGACCGGTCTGTGCACCCCCACTCAGTCCTCACAGGAGGTCTAATCAGGCACAGTGAGTGAAGACACCTGTGCAGGTCTGCCGTGCCGGAGCGTCCTCAGCCAACATGCAGCGTTTTCTCGTCAAATTTACAAAAGGGTTTTACAAAAAGACATCTTTAACTTCTCAAATCATCCATCCTTCAAACTTCAGCACTGATACCTGAACAGGTAAACAAACGTAACAAAATGCAGCACTTTGCATCCAAAACCCGTCAACCTGCTCCAAACGTCAGTGATGTCACCAGTTTGAGGCTGTGCGCAGAAAAACAGATGCTCACCAATCAGAAAGGTGTTGATCCCAAACTGTCCCAGCTCGACTGAGAGCTGTCTCACCTGAAACCAGGTGCTGTTTTTCAGCCGAGTCATTCAGTGTGACTCAGGTCCTTTAGAGTTTCAGTTCATGTCCGAGCAGTGAAAGGACTTGAAGCGTATGTGCGGGTGCCTCAGCTTCATGTACGAATGCATTCCAGAAGATTCAACATTTGAACACTTTGAGCAGAACTGAGCTGATCGTTTTTCCGCCATGCTCACGCAGGACGCTCGACGCCCTCCTCGGCGTCGTGGTTGCGTCAGCGGGAGTTCTCGGTGCTGCAGGAACACCCTGCTGGGTTTTTGTGAAAACAGCTGGAGAGGGTTGAGGCTCAGATGGCCATGATGGCGGCCGGCCCAGTCACCCCAGATCAGCTGCTGCTCGTCTCCGAGATGATTTAAAACAGAAAAATGTCTTCAGAGTCTGTGACGGGTCTGTCAGCTCTGCGTCAAAGTGTGGAAAACTCCACTGTTGTTTCGGTGGAATCGTCCTGTTTTCCTTTGCTCTGGTTTTCTTGTTTGTTTCACTAACTTTGAGGTAACCGATCACCTTTGATATAATATACTGATTTCTGTTCACACATGACATTTGAGCTCCTTCCAGCATCTACACTTGAACATTTCCCCTCATTTCACCGCTTTCTTGGTCTTCTGGTTGCTGAGTTGTCTTGTCCCCTGGTGTCTTTTAACTGTCTGCAGCTTCAGCCACAGTGGAGGACTTCCAGATCCGTCCACACTGTCTGTTCGTTCACTCGTACCGAGCTCCGGCCTTCTGCGACCACTGTGGAGAGATGCTGTGGGGACTCGTACGCCAGGGACTCAAATGTGAAGGTACGAACTTTCCAATGTCGTTTTTCTGCTTATGAAGCCCAACAAAGACATTTCTGTTCACGAGTGAGACACTGGTCCATGAATGATGCTGTTGTCTGTCTTTCTGTCCAGGCTGCGGCCTGAACTATCACAAGCGATGCGCCTTTAAGATCCCCAATAACTGCAGTGGAGTGAGGAGGCGTCGCTCGTCCAACGTCTCACTGACTGGGGGGCTGGTGAACATGGGCCGCCCCCTCTCTGCTGAGCCCTCACCCCCTCACTACACGGACGAAGCTTTACTGGTCAGTAGACTGGAGCTCAGGCTCAGTATATAGTGTACAGATCCATCTGCAGCCTCCAGCTGAACTGCACCAGATCGGACAGAAGTGACTGAAGTTTGTAGATAGCAGGTTTTATTAGCGCAACAAAGCTAATTAACGTTAGCCTGACAGAAGCAAAAATCAAAAAAGGTTCTTAATTATGCACTTTATTTGTTGGTGGTGATGATTAATGTGTCATGCTACAAGATGGAGGCTAAAGCTAACGGGTCCAAGGTTAAAGTCTGTTCTTTTGATCCACAAAGACGACATGGAAGTAAAGGCACAATGCTGAGCTAGTTAGCCGTCATACTTAGAGAAGGTGTGAGGAGGAATGTACATACTTTTACTTTGTTCTGCCCTTCCTGTGTTTGGATGCTTCCTGTAGAGAAACGTACTCAGCAGTATGTTTAAAACAAAGTATTTTCCTTTAGACAGAAGACTTTGAAAATGAGGGTTAACTGATGAAAGAGATTTGAGGTCATCGGGGTGTTGAAGTGATGAAGAGCCAGACAGACCTGCTAACGTTAGCCTGTGATATCGTAGCACGCGGGATTAGCTGTGGTTGATCCACTAGTACACGTGTTGTACCAAGTACTTCTGGGTTAGTTCACTGCTCCAGGTATTAAGCAAGCTAAGCATGCTAATGTGAATGACCTGCGTTCTTTTTCCTGTCTTTTGTTGTCTCCGTCCAGTCTCCAGTCAGTCCCAGCATGGAGGTAAGTCCTCCACGTCTGTCCGTCATGACACTCTGAGGATTATTACACACATGGGATTTCTAATCAGATGATTAGATTTTATTTCCTCCATTATAGTTCAGCTTTAGTTCGTCGTGTTGCCCACTGGTCTGTTCAGTAGTTATAGTTTTTATCATGAATCTATCAGAGGCTCGATTCAAACTTGTTTCTAAACTAAAGAAATAAGAAAGATATTTTTTGTCGTAGTGATTTGAGATTTTGGGTTTAAAGGCTGGAAATAGTTTAATTTTTCTTCAGTTCATCTGAGAACAATTTTTCCACCTGACATGTAATCACGGCGGAAAATGAATGTCGGCCTGCAGCTGATTGTTTACCTGCCATTTCCTCAGGTAATCAAGCATCACCTGGAACCTGTTCTGAGCCTCAGTGATAGTTCAAGTGTGTTGTAAATGAATCTACTCCAGCAAATCTGCTCTTTTGGGTGAATTCGTCCGGTGATGTCTGACTGCTCCACCTCTCCTCACAGCAGAAGAGTCAGTTGGATTACTTCCCAGGCAGAGAGCGGCGCTCCAGCTCCCAGTCGTACATCGGCCGTCCCATCGAACTGGACAAGATCTTACTGTCCAAGGTTAAGGTCCCTCACACCTTCCTGATCCACTCGTACACCCGACCCACCGTCTGCCAGCACTGCAAGAAGCTGCTGAAAGGCCTCTTCAGGCAGGGGCTGCAGTGTAAAGGTGAGATCTCCTGCTTTTACTCTGCACCACAGCTCTGCTGCCATCGCCTGCATGCTGCACGCTCACCTTCGTCAAAGTGTCGGACAGAGCGAACAGCGTCCTGATGGCTCATCTTAGCAGTGCAGCTGAAAATTCAGGGAATTTTGATGATGATGTTAAATCATTTCACTCTTTCTGGTTCAGAAGCTTAGAGCTCAGAAATATCTTTCATATTAGACGATGCTGAAGTCGAGCTGGAGGAGGAGAACCGTTCAGACGAGGTTCTCCATCCTTTCACTTCACTTGTGTGCTGATTTTGTAAAACACATTGTGTGATATGACGCCGCGAGTGAAAGAAACGCGATCAGACTGTCTTTCAGCGGATTCACTGGCCCGCTGAAGAGAATCTGACTCGGGTGGACGTGTGCGTCCTCCTCTTCGGATGAACGACCTGATGGCTGCTCTCCCTCCTCCTTTCTACCTCAGACTGCAGATTTAACTGTCATAAACGATGTGCTCCCAAAGTGCCGAACAACTGCCTGGGAGAAGTTTCCAAAAATGGAGGCAAGTTTCCTCACCTGAGCCCTACACACACACACACACACGCACACACACACACACACACACACACACACACACACACACACACACACACACACACACACACCCCTGCACGCATGAAGAACCTCGTTGACTTCTGTCCGTCCCTTTGAACTGCAGAGCTCCTGAGCCCGGGGGCGGAGTCAGACGCCGTCATGGTGGAGGGTTGCCTTGATGACCATGATGTCGACAGAGGTGGCGGCCTATTGGATGACATGGATGAAGCGCTGACATCAGAGGGGGGTCTCCTGCTGGAGGCGGGGCCCAGTGATCTGTGTGACCTGCACGACCCCGACCTGGATGAGTCCAACCGGGCCATCAGGTACAGAAATACACACACAGACACACACACACACACACACACAAGAACATGGGTGATAGATTGTGCTTTGTCCCGCCCCCGGCAGCCCGTCCACCAGTAACAACATCCCTCTGATGCGAGTCGTTCAGTCCGTCAAACACACCAAGAGGAAGAGCAGCAACGTGATGAAGGAGGGCTGGATGGTCCACTACACCAGCAAGGACACCCTGGTACTCCACCTGTCTGTCTGTCTGTCTGTCTGTCTGTCTGTCTGTCTGTCTGTCTGTCTGTCTGTCTGTCTGTCTTCTCGTCCACCTGTCTGTCTGTCTGTCTGTCTGTCTGTCTGTCTGTCTGTCTGTCTGTCTGTCTGTCTGTCTTCTCGTCCACCTGTCTGTCTGTCTACCCGACAAACCTCAAACACTTTAAATAAAAATGAATTTCAGGTTGTTTTTAGTTTTGGTGAAAATCATCTGTGAATGTGAACAAATGTGGCAGTTAAGTAGATGTGATGAAAATTGGGCCTATTATTCATATTGAAGTATGACATTAATGGACAAAGTCATACGGAAGCCCACAGAGGTCAAGTGAGACAAAAACTTTCTGAATCTGATCTCAGTGGTTTTCTCTGCTGAGTTCATGATTTGGAGAAACAGGATGAGAAAAATTTGTCAGGTGATTATTTGTTTGTTTGTTTGTTTGTTTGTTTGTCAGGATCATTTTTTAGTTGTTTGTTGTTGTAATACTCATTTCGGCCTCAGGGGGCTGAAGAGCGCCGCACAGAGGGGAGAAGTTTGATGATGATTCTCTCTTTCTTTCTTTATTTCTGCTGGTTTTTGTGCTGCTGCGGATCTTTCTGACTGACCTGAGACTTTCATGAGTTTTCCTCAACAAACGTGTCATAAAATCCGTTTTTCTGTGCGAGGTGCTGCTGCTCTCCTTCCTCTTTCTCCTACTGTCTCATCTGACTTCTCATGTCTTCTCCTCCTCCTCTTCTTCCTCCTCTCCATCTCTGCGTTTCAGAGGAAGAGACATTACTGGCGGCTGGACAGTAAATGCATCACGCTGTTTCAGAACGACACAGGAAGTAAATACTATAAGGTGAGACATTTTCGTCTTCGTTGGGTGAGACTTCCTCTTCAGTTCAGACTGTTGTTGAACTCTGAGCAGATCTCTTTAACGCACCTCCACTAACATCCTCAGAGAGTCCGTCCTCAAACCGATGTCAGCGTTTTGACGTGATGTCTGTCTCATAGCAGAGTTTCAGGAGAAGTAGATGTTTGTACTGCAAAGTGCGTCTCCACAGAGACGTACTGTCAGGGACAGACAGGGACAGTTGACTCACAGTTTCTACACGTCAGTCTTTCTGTTCTACAGCTGTTCAGTCGTTAACAATAAGAAAGCTAAATTCCTTTGAGCTTTTCAAACGATGGGTTCTTGGTTTTAGACAGAAGACAAAAGCAGCTTCTCGTTTCCAGCCAGAGATGCAGATTTAATCAGCTGTAGCTGGTCAGCTAATGAACTCCCTGAGGTTCATGGCTGAATAGGGTCCTGATGGCTACATACGGGATATAATGCTAACAACGATGCAAATAAGGTTGAAGCTAAAGCCCGGGCCCAGCGCATACATGTCCATTTCTTTGATGAGCCCCCGACTAGAGGATGGGTCAGCACCAAATACATGTAGAACATCAGCATCACTAGATGATGATCCATGCAGAGGAAATGGAAATAAAAGGGCTGTGTTGTTGCCTTTCTGAGAGAGTGCTGGTGTTTGCTCCTCATCCTCCGTCGCTCTTGTCCCGGCAGGAGATCCCTCTGTCAGAGATCTTGTCTCTGGAGCCGGCTCAGACTTTCTCTCTGCTTCCTGATGGAGCCAATCCTCACTGCTTTGAGATCGCCACGGCGTCGCTGGTTTACTACATCGGAGAGAACCTGCACCGAGCTGAACCATCTGTGACGGGCAGCAGCATTCTGGTGAATAACATGATGCTGCATTCAAAGACAGCGTCCTCGTCTCTGTGACCACATCCAGAGAGTCCGGCTCTGAGACAACCCACCGAGCACATGCAGAGTCAATCACTGATGACTGGTTTCACTGGTTTCAGGTCAGCGGGGTCGGCCAGGATGTGGCTCGGATGTGGGAGATGGCCATCCAGCACGCTCTGATGCCGGCCGTGTCCACGGGAATATCCCACAGCTCTCACCACAGCGGACACAGTAAGACACCAGTTCAGTTAATTTTAGGTTAAATTTCATGGATCATACACAAGCACAACATTCACTCAGACTGCACTGACCTGTTTTCTTGATCCCGCTTCACTTTGACAGCTTGTGAAAGCGAGTCGGGGTCTGAAGCTAAACCCCAAACTAGTTTCAGTCCTACCTTTCAAGTCAGAGCTTCATTGTCTCGATTAAAACCTTCTCACTGCAGTCAAAGCAGTCCATATACCCACAGAGTGCCACAAGGCTTAATTCTGGATCCACTACTTTTCAGTCTGGATGGTTGATGAGGGGTCACGTTAGTGAGCACGACGTTGCTTTTAATCACTATGCAGACGACACCCGAGTCTATATCAGGATCCTGATAGCATGAGCCCCCTTTTGGACATGTTTGTGTAGCTCTATCTTTTTATACTTTACAGTTTGAAGCCTCACAGCAGGAGGCTCATGGTGATAAACAGGTGTGTGAACCTGCAGGACCTTCAGTTACCCGTCAAACTGGTCTCTGTTACAGCACAGACCTTTACATGTGTCCTCAGAAAATGACATTTTCAGCCTCAGTCGCAGCTCACATGAAGATCTCCAAGTTTTCAAGCACACCAAATTTATCGGGCTGAGCTTTGTGCAAATGTGTGTTAAATAATGCACAAGACGTCTAAAATATTCACGTTTGATCAAGCAGTGCTACCATAAAAGTCAAGGAAACGCCATAAACGTCAGTGGAGAGCTGGAACAACGTGGCACACAATAGACTGTCAGACGTTTAGCAGGGTTTTATCGGCCTCTGAGCCCGTCGAGGGGAAACTGGATGTCAAGAGGTTATTTCACCTTCATGGCAGCCGTCACTACGGCAGAGGATCTACCTGGAAGGAGACGTAAATGTCATCCTTACATTATTCCGCCTGTGAAAGCAGAAACTTCCAGCTCAGGTATTAACGCTCATGTTGCTGCTGAATACTCCTGCAGACTCTCAGCGCCGTCGACGCCCACACGAAGCCCATCAGAGATATTTCAGACCTCCGCTGACGTCAAACTGATCATGACTAACACTTCACTGTGGTCCCAGTGCCTTCTCTGACTCTGCGTGTTCACCTGTGGGGAGCGTGCACTGAAATAATACAGCGTCTCCGCTGCCAGAAGGCTTCACATTCCTAACATTTATTACGAGACGCACAGTAAATACACCGCTCACACAGAGTAAATATACAGCTTCAGACGCTTTCACAGAAGCTCTGGGAGCAGGATTGTCACCCAAAACAGTTTTTTAAAGGTCAGTTTAATTAATCTGCACGATTCTCTGCTCTGAAATAAGACGAGTGTCACGCGTCGGAGCTGATATCATTGATTGTGTGAGTTTCTTTAACAGTTTGAACTCTGATCATGTTTGTGTCTCATCAACAGAGGAGATTTCCATCAGCATCTCTGTCTCCAACTGCCAGATTCAGGAGAATGTGGTGAGAAAACACACGCACACACACACACGCACACGCACACACACACACACACACGCACACACACACGCACATACACACACACACACACGCGCGCACACACACGCACACACACACGCACACACACACGCACACGCACACACACACGCACACACACACGCACATACACACACACACACACACGCACACACACACGCACATACACACACACACACGCGCGCACACACGCACACACACACGCACACACACACACACACACGCACATACACACACACACGCACACACACACGCACATACACACACACACACACACACGCACATACACACGCACACACACACACACACACGCACATACACACACACACACACACACACACGCACATACACACACACACACACACACACACGCACACACACACGTACACACGCACACAGTGGGTATGTATTTGCAGGTATAACCATTTCTGCCATCTGCCGTCTCTCTCCAGCACAGGGATTTACATACCCACCTAAAAATATACAGTGATATTTGTCATATTTGTGAGGTGGAGGAAGTATTTATATCCTTTCCTTAAAAGGTTTTAATACCACAGTATAAAAATACGCTGCTACAAGTGAAAGAAAATGTTCCTTCAGTAAAAAGTATAGAAATATAATCAGGAAAATAGAAACTAATCGATCGATTGATCGATTGGTTTGGAA
Organism: Chaetodon trifascialis; assembly: GCF_039877785.1. Taxonomy (NCBI): domain Eukaryota; kingdom Metazoa; phylum Chordata; class Actinopteri; order Chaetodontiformes; family Chaetodontidae; genus Chaetodon; species Chaetodon trifascialis. Next base: position 26,545,444 of record NC_092069.1, read on the forward strand.
ACTTTGTGAAAACAGTGAGAAATGTGGTCACGATGAGCCCAAAGTGATGACAGACACATCAGATCATTGAGAGGAGAAGCAGCCAATCAGACATCAGAGAAGATCAAACATCACATGATTCCACAGCAGAGATCAATAAACCATTTGAACAACAGGTGATCGATGGTTTCCTGTCAATCCACTCATTGATCGATGGACTCTGTCAGGACAAACTTCAGTGAGGAAAGAAATGTTCAGATTTATTTAAATGAATTATTTACATAAAAGCAGCAGCACTCGAGTATACAGTGCAGAAAGTCCTTTACAAGTTCTGCTTTCAAAACTTCAGTAAAGTAAAAGTACAGAAGAATAACAAACATGTACTTAAAGTATCAAAAGTAAAAGCATTGATCATTAACAGATCAATATGTGTTATTGATCTGTTAATATGTAGGTGGTGCGTTTAATCTGTGACAGCGGATCGTATTTAGAGGCTGATCAGATGTAAGTTTGAGTATTAGTACTCTGGAGCTCTTGTACTGCAGTATCTGACTCCAGGCTGCAGTTTTAGGAAAATATCAAAGGATTCGTTTGATGGTTCGAAGGTTTCAGGGAGTAAAGCGTCTTTCCTGGTGGAGGATGAGTTACAGATGCAGGACCTTCATGCCGATGCTGGCGTGGAGTTAAAACGCAGTTTGTCGTCCACTTCCTGCTTCGTGCCTCAGACGTTCGGCCGATTCGCCTCAAACACTCTGCAAACTCATGCAAATGTGAGAACATGGAGTCCCGTTTCCACCTCACCGTCTCCAAGGTGAGCACGTCCTCGAGCACCTCGAATGGAGATTACTGTGATTACTCACTCAGCCATACGGTTTCCATGGCGACGGATGGTAATTAGGCAGCGGGCTCGGGGAGGAAGGTTTATAATATTGTATTTCTGTCCTCTTTGCTCGAGGTGTGATATTAGGCTGTCAGCTAACAGGGGAGAGAAGGGAGACGTGATTGCAGACAAGGAGAAAATATTTAGCAGCTTTGGTGTCAAAGCTGTGGCGGATCACTGACGCCGAGGAGGTGCACTGAAGGAGGCGCACAGCAGCCTGCGCAAAGTCCACCGGGGACGGGTGGATGCGGCTCCGTCCGCGGCCTCACCGTCCTCCGTCAGAGGACGCCGGCAGGCCGAAAGGTGTGACGGTCAGAACCTGAGCTTCAGGTGTGTTTCCAGCGTCGCTTTAAAAGGCAGTTCTTTGGTTCAAAGTGGCCTCGATCACAGGAAACCATTCGCTGCGTTTCCACCTCGTAGACCTGCTCCCTCTGACCTCTGACCTCTGACCTCTTCTCCCCAAAACTCTCGTCAGGCCTCCTCGTTTGTCCAACACGTGCTTTCGATCTGCATCGTTTCCTCTCTGAGGGTGAATCTTACGTTCCTGTCCTGTTCCTCAGGATATCAACTCCGTGTATCAGATCTTCCCAGACGAGGTTCTCGGTTCAGGACAGTTTGGCATCGTCTATGGAGGTAAAACACACCTGTGATTCATTTATACCTGCAATGACAGATTTTTTCTCCTGGACGCCGAGTGAGATTTTAACAACAAACTGGGAGGATTTTGAGAAAAAGTCACAAATATTTGGAGGAGAAAGCAACATTTTCAGAATAAAGACGTAAGATGAGCAAATAGTTTGATGTTTTCAGATGATCAAAGTTCAGCTGAAGCCCAGACAGGAAGTCTTCATCCTTCAGTTCATCACACACACTCAGCATCAACACATCTGGAGATACGAGCTTTTCACTGGACAGGAAGGGCAGGACAGACTGTAATCTGAAAAGTAACTAGTAACTAAAGCTGTCAGACATTGTAATGGAGTAAAAAGTACAACATTTCAGCGACAGGATTAAGTTGCATTAAGTGGAAATACTCAAGTAAAGTACAAGTACCTTGAATTTGTACTTCATTACAGTACTTGAGTAAATGTACTCAGTTACATTCCAGCACTGGTAACAGCTGGATGTGTGCGTGATGCTGATGTTTGTGTGTGTCCATGCAGGTAAACACAGGAAGTCCGGCCGCGACGTCGCCATC
>NC_092069.1:26550000-26577500 GCF_039877785.1 Chaetodon trifascialis
AGCATCCCAGAAGAAGACATGAAATCACAAAGTCAGAGGAGCCCACAGCGGATGGGACGCGTCAATCAAAGGGAGAGACACGAAAAACAAAAACAATGCTGCTGTTCTGGACGTTTGACCAGCGTTGACACCTGAAAACAGAGTCAGTCCTCCCACATTTGAATATGCACCTGAACGCCGAGCGGCGGCCTCGATGACAACAGCACGACCCCGAACAGACGAGAGCAGCAGTCGAGAGTCGGCGCCGAAGAGAACTGATTCATCAACGCGGCCGCGAAGCGAGCCAACGTATCCCCGATCGCTTCCATCTTCCTCCTGAGTGTGTGTGAATCATCCGGCAAAGATAGCAGCCAGCAGCTCTTCACTGTCAGCAGCTTCAACACTCATCCTCCCTCCTGTGCTTCCACCCAGACAGTCCTGCCGCAGAGCCAACAGGACGCTGGGATTCAGGCTGATGATCGAGGTGAATTAAGATCCCCCCGCTGTGTTTGTAATGGGGCGAAAAAGATCAAAGACCTGCAGTTTGTTTCTTTAGCGGGCGTCAGGAAAGACGATAATCATCTCTTTGTGTCCTGATACGGAGTTTCACTACGGGTGCCCCTGTGGTCCAATCACCAGAGCTGCTGATGATGGGACTCATCAGTTGACGAACCTCCTGCTGTCCAGCAAATCATGTGACTTTTAGTTTTTCACCGCGTCACGGGGAGCAGCGCTGGAAAACATCATGGCAGGATGCAAAGTTTAAGAGACGGTGTTGGAGTGGCGGGAAGCTGCTGGCCGAGCGCCAGAAACCTGAACTCTGATTTTCAGCCACAGCGTAGGACAGTTATGCTAACGTAAGCTAGCAGACTGATGTCTCAAATCTATTTTAACTGATTTCCAAACACCAAACTTCAGCTGCTAATGAGCTAGCATCTGTTAGCGGTCTGTCTTCAACAGAGTCAGATGAGCAGGATGTGTTTAGCCTAGCTTAGCATAAAACTGTGAGGAGAAAGCAGCTTCCCCAGCGGTGTCAAAAACACAGCACGAGACAAAAACAACTAAAACTTGATTAACGAAATCGCTGATAACTGAAAACTGATAAAGACAAAACCATGTGATTATCAGTTATGCTAACATTATGCAGCAAGTTAGCGGTAAGCTAGTCCTGAAGCTCTGACTGTGTGCAGATGTTTTCACATCAGACGTCAGTGAAGACCCTAAAATATCAATATTTAACAACAACCTTTATCGAAACTGATCAAAAACTGTAATTTGGTCACAGCTGGTGCTCATGGCCTCATCCAGTCAGTGACGAGAGGTCTCAGGCAGACATTGCAAAAAACAAGAAAGGTGCAGGTGGAAACAGTTTTGTCTAACACACCTCCGTCCTCAGGTGAAGCTGTGTGACTTCGGTTTCGCTCGGATCATCGGCGAGAAGTCGTTCAGACGCTCAGTGGTCGGCACGCCGGCGTATCTGGCGCCCGAGGTCCTGAGGAACAAAGGCTACAACCGCTCTCTGGACATGTGGTCGGTCGGAGTCATCATCTACGTCAGGTAGGAGACTCTGTTGAGGGCCGTCGCTGGTTTTTCTGCTTTTTCATTCAAAAGTTCAGAAATCTTTGTTGCTGCCTGTTTCCTCTTTTCTTTTCAGCGTTCATGGCTGTAATGACATCGTCATCGTTGTGAAGTGATGAGCTCTGAAGGTTGAATCAGTAAAACCCGTCGTTATAATTCTGTGTTTTACGTAAAACTCTGCGTTTCCTTGTGCTCTGCAGTCTCAGCGGGACGTTCCCTTTCAATGAAGATGAAGATATCAACGATCAGATCCAGAACGCTGCCTTCATGTACCCTCCTCATCCCTGGAAGAAAGTTTCCCAGGAAGGTGCGTAAAACCGCGTGAACCCCGATGACGCAGTGAAACCCTGCTGTTTGCCGTCAGTGATCATGTAAACCGGGACGTAGAAGACCGGGTTCCTCTCGTCCGTTTGATCCAAACCAGGGTACATGAACACTCACAGTTCAACCAGGTGATGTTCATTTCTGACCGCGGAGGCTGGCTGCAGTGAAACCACGCATCAGCCTTCCTGTTCCTGCAAATACAAACCCTGTGAACGTCTCCTGTAAGGCTGCGATCAAAGATGGAGGCTTGCATTCGCTTTCTGTGTGACTCTGTGGTTATTTTCTGTCCTCAAACACCACCGGTTTTTATTTCTTGCTGCTGCAGTACGATCGCTCCAACACGTCCTTGAAGTCGGTCTGAAACGATCTCTGCTGCCGCGTGACTCATGTTGTTGTCGTCGTCATCGCCTCTAAATGCGTCTGCCGTGTGTGTGTTGGCTGGAATTGTCCTGTTGACTGCGAGACAGATTTAAATCAGCCTGACTCACCCGCTCCTCGGCCGGATCCCCGAAGCGCTCTTAACCTTCCCTCCACCTCCGACTTCAGCTGCGCTTCAAAATAAACGTTGTAAAAGTCGTTTCTGTCAGCCGCAGGAGGATTAAATGTCAGAGAATAAACTCTCGGTGCGTCAACAAATCTGCATTTTCAAAGATCACTCTAAAAGACGACACTCTAAAGGGCTCCTGTCACAGAAGTCGTTCTTTCCTCTGCCCACGTGCAAACACGAGGAAAGTTTCCTAATGGAGACTCAGTGAAAGTTAGGGCACTTTGAAACTCGTGTCAAACGTCGGATTCGAGTTCACGCACATACAATGAATATTATGCAGCTGAAGGAGTTTAATGTGAAGGCAGTGAAAAACAGTCGAGATGTGCCTCTGATTCGTGTGCACGTCAGGTTTTGTGTTCAGGAGCACGAATTAAAGGAAAACCCTGAGAAATGAGTCACACAGGTGTTTGCCTGCAGGTGTACAGCATGATACAGTTAGCAGTTAGCATCTGATGCTACGTTTCACGCTAAAACTGGAGGAAAGAAGAAACGTTCGAACTGTCTCAGAGGGTTGGGTTACGGTTTAAGTTTAGCTTTAGGTTTAGGCTTGAGGTTCAGGTTTTTTGGGGATTTGGGCTGGGCTTGTTTGGCTCTCAGCTCGTGTTGGGTGGACCGACGCTGCCTCCCTCCCTCCTTTAAAAAGAAAAAAAAAAGCTTGTATGAAAGCGGGTCATGTGACCCTGAGGCAGAGGAATGAGGGAGGGGAGTTCCTGGAAAGAGAGCTGGGCCGACAGATTCGGGGGTATTCATGTGGTGGTCCATTCATGTGCATAATGCCAAGCGATGGAGGCCCCTGTAGACCTGAGGGGCCCCGGGGTCTCAGAGCTGTTCAGACCGCTGACCCCTGAAGAAATGTTAACATCATGTTAGCTTTGCTCATTAGCCCCGGCTGGCCCCTCGTCACAGGGGGGCCTGACCCTGCACCCTCCTCCTCCTCCTCCTCCTCAGCCCTCCCTCTGCCGGACCCTCGCTTTACCTCCACATTCACTCCCTCTTTTTCTCGCCTTTCTTCCTCTTCTGTTCTTTCTCTCCTCGCAGCGATTGATCTGATAAACAATCTGCTGCAAGTTAAGATGAGGAAGAGGTACAGTGTGGACAAGACCCTCAGTCACCCCTGGTTACAGGTAAGATGTCCGTCAGTCAGACAGGTGCGCTGAGGAGTGTTTGGGAGGAGAGAATGACCTTTGTCTCCTCCACCAGGACTACCAGATGTGGCTGGACCTGAGAAGCCTGGAGTCCCGGATGAACGAGCGCTACATCACGCACGAGAGCGACGACCTGCGCTGGCACCACCACGCCCAGCTCAGCGGCCTCGACTACCCCGCGCACCTCGCCAACGGCCCCCGCGGCGACGGCGGCCAGGGGATGGAGCGCTACCAGGAGCAGGAGGAGGAGCTGGAGACCCTCAGCGAGAGGGTCAGCGAACTCTGAGGAGGCGTCTGCTCCGACGTGAGACGAAGACACAAACCAACGAAAGCACAAAGTGAAAAGAGGAGAGGAGGCGTTCAAAGACCCGTTCAGTCCAAACGCTTAACGAGAGAAACTTAAACAAATTAAAATTTCCATGAATGATTCACAGTTTTCCTCCATTTTCTATGAAAAGCAGTGCATTCACTAAAGGAAGCACAAACTCAGATTCATAAGAAAAATATCTCCGCAGGTTAAATTGATTCTTGTTTTTTCATAATTATTTTAGCCTGTAATTAACAAAGCTTACAGTTACAGAACAAAGATATTTATTTTGTCTTCTAGTTATGACGTCCTGGTTTATTGTTAATCTCTTCCCCCTACATTTTACTAAAACTTTCTTTCTTCTTACACTTGATGCTATATAGATTATTTGTCCCTTCATAATCGTTATTTTATCCCAAAGTAAGAAAATCCTTTTTTGAAAGATCTTTTAGTTGCATACAGTATTTAACTCTATTACTCTGTGAGTTATTTTATCTTGTAAATCCATGAGTGCTTATTTAGAGTACGTTCACAGATCTCCATATAATGAAAATCTGCATCATAATCAGAAACTAAAGAGCAGTTTCTCTTTTTTGGGTGCACTGCACGTCCATAGTTGATGGTGTTTTATCAGAGAGGCTCGAAGCAGCACGTCCTCGTTCAGACAATCAGAAAACTGAAGATGCTTTGACGTCTGGAGAAGCTTCCAGTTTGTGTCTCGTGTGTCGTCGTCTCTTTTCTACATTCAATACTTTGCACTGATGATTTCGCCCGAGTTCTGGAAATAAGCCACGGCTTTACGAATGAAGTGAACCACGAGGCAGCGAGGCGCCTCATTTCTGTATATTCAAACCTCATCGAGCGTTTTAAGGCGGCTTTCTGTCACTTTGCTGTAGGTTGGCCACCGTACATTTTATTACACTTTCTTTTAGATTTGACCTTAGAGTAAATGTTCAAAGGCCTAAAACATGAATATATTAATCAAAAGTGAAAATAATGGACTGTTCCAGCTCTAAACTGGTGAGCACCAAAACCATCATCAGCGTTCATCCTGTAATGTTCAGCGTCGGTATTTAAAGCGTCTGTTTCTAAATGTCGGCTCTTCTGACGGCTGTTCTGTCGAGGTTTCATTCCAGAAGGAGATATCCAAAATACTTTTCACAAATAAATCGACTGAAAGTCCGACGGCTACGATGACGCGGCGCGCTAATGTTTCAGGTACCTTTGCTCTCTGAAAATGGATATGTAGCATTTTGGAATGAAAATCCTCAACCGCTCAAAAGACGCCGCCGCCACGTTCCAAAAACCACAAGGCAGACATGTTTTAAGTATTTTTCTGGTTTATCCACAGTTCGCTAACACCGACACGCGTTCAGACGTCACCTGGTTTCACTGAAGGCTGTCTGGACGGCGGCGAGGTGACAGTAGCACGGCAGGTTTCTGCCAACTGTGGTTTAACAGCTAAATGGCCGCTTGTCACTTTGTTCGAAGGCCGTTGAATGTTGTTGTTTTTTTTTTTCTGAGAAAACTGTTCAAACTGTTCAACATCAGATTAAAAAAAAAAGAGGGAACTCCTGTTTTGAAAAAGATACCATAAAGCGTGGAGTTTGACCTGAATGCTACGTAGCTTCTTCTGTAAACGGTATGAATATTGTTAGCTTGTCAGCACGTTTACTGTATGTACAACCCGAACACACGCTGCTCTAGCTCTGTATGGGACGCCACCTCAAACCCACGGTCACGCTGGAAGGTTTGAGAACGTGCTGCACCTTCATCTGAAAACTTAGCTCAGTTAGCCTTTTGACTGTAATGCATTTTTAAAGTTTAGCTTTATGTTTAACGTCAGCTTAAGCTAATTATGAGGATTTATCCCAGGTGGAGTTCTTAGATGAGATAATCAAACAGTCGGTGGATGTCTGGAGAAACTGCTCTCTCTCCTGTCAGTTTCCATTTATGGTAAAGTTAGCTAATGCTAGCTACAGCATGCAAATCTTACAGCATGGTGGCACAGTGGTTAGCAGTGTGATTCATCGACTATTTCAAACCAGCTTGTTAAGAGAACGAAGAGCCAGCGAGTCCAAACTGGAGGAAGTTAGCGTATTAGCTGAACCAGCTAGCTTCGTGGAAGTCTGGAGCCAGCATGTTGCCTGCTAGCTACCATGTTAGCATTAGTTTGTCGGTGACAGTAGCTCGACAACTAGCTCCACAAGGTGTCGCTACGTTACCGAACTTCCAGCGATTTCACTGCACATGAGTTTTTATTCCGTGTTGTTTTTGTTTGTTTATCTCATGACTTGTTTTGAAAGCTGTTATTTTTGTGAACGTTAATCTTGTTATGCTGAAGTCATTAGAGAACGTCCCTTTCAGCAGTTTCTTTAATTGCTGCGCTGAGATCGTAGAACGTGACTACAAACCTTTTTCTGGATTGTTTCATACTCAGACGGCCGCGGTGATCGCAGCGTATTCATTTGAAAGGTTTGGAGTCTATTGGCCTGCGTGGTGCTCGGTGGGCGGTCGTGGCTCAGAAAAGGCCGCCGTCACGCTCTGCAGGGCGTCTGTTTACCGATAAGCAGAGTTTTGACCTCGTCCCATACAGACACGAAGGAGAGCAGCGAGTGTCGCGTTCCCGTGATGCTGCCATCGATCTGAAAAATAAGGGCTGTTTCTCCGAAGCCTCGCGGCCTTGTCGTCTTCGTGCCTCTCTCTCGCTGATCAATGCTTCTGACATTTCAGCTTCACCTGGAACAGAATCGTCACCTGTCTCGTATGTTTCTCTGTGAAGAGGTGACTTATCAAGCATTCGTTGAAATACTTGTTTTGTAATTGTGTGTGCAAATGGTCCAACAGTGGCGTGTGTGTGTGTGTGTGTGTGTGTGTGTGTGTGTGTGTGTGTGTGTGTGTGTGTGTGTGTGTGTGTGTGTTATCTATTGCAAAGAAAGTGTAGGTTAGTGAAGTACGAGAGCTCTGGGTGCTCGTCCATGCAGCTACAGAAGGTGTATATAAGGACCATGAGAGGGACTGTTGGAGGAAAAGGTGAGGTGGGCTCAGGTGAGGACAAGCTGAGTAGTCAGCACGCTAACTTTGAGCTTTGTTTGGCAAGTTGAACTCAGGAGTCCACAGTCAGATGCCGTGATACACCTTTTGTCCTCTGGAGTGCAGACTGATGACTTCTTCTATATATATTTATTCATTTGTATCGAACGGTGTCCCGTGTAAATAAAAGGAGGCAGAACTACACAAAGGCAGCGCTGATGTACAACTTTCACTGAATTTGGCTGCAAGAATATTTTGACTCAGAGACTTAAATTTAACGTACAAACGTCAGTGAATGTCTCTCGATGTTTAAACAATATGGTCACCAGGAAATAATCAAAGGGCTTCTCAGATGAGACTGTCCTGACCAGACGCTGACCAGCAGGTGGTCTCACCTGGCTCTGTCTGCTGAGGTTAGCAGCTGTTAGCAGCTCCTCATGTCTCTGCTAATGTTGAGGATCGTGCAGGATCTGCTGCGTCTGAACCTCATGGTGAGGATGAGACGTCAGGAAGTCACTACAGAAAAATAGTCCTGCACAATTTAACATGATTTAACACGGTTGGCTGTCAAAGCCAGGCAAACTGCTTCCCCCTGCCTTCAGTCTTTGTGCTATGCTAAGCTAAGCTAAGCTAAGCTAAGCTAACTGTGTCCCAGCTCCAGCTTTCTTAGCCTAATTTTTCCTACAAATTTCTACGAGTTCTTGAGAAAATTTTGATATTTTGGGTCCCTCCAGACGAATCCTTTAAGGGCCTCACGTCTGCCAGCGGTGGGTAACAGTCAGGGTTTGTTTGCGTGAGGTTGAAGGTTGGAGGACTGTGTGTGTGGGTGTGTGAAGTAGAGATGAACAGTGTGTTGCAGCTCAGTATTACTGAGGGGAGTGTGTCCATGTTCGGCTCGGAGCTGTTGAAGTGTGTCCATGTGCTGAATGTGGCTTCGCTCCTCTGAACAACCTGCCTGAAGTGCTCACGAAGTGTTTGCAGGAACTTTGAAGATGTATTTTTTCTGGATCATCTTTAAATAAAGATATTTTAAAGTCAACCAGGAGACGAGTTCATTTTCTTCCAGAGTTAACCTCACGAACACGAAGCGGTGTTTAACTTCCACAGCAATGGTTCAGTGTCATGTGGATCATTGACGACGAGGCTGGACATCAACGTTACGGCTTTTCAAAAATTCAACTGAAACTAATTAAACTTGAACTGAAACGCCGTCGCTGAATGTCCTCCGGAGCGAGGCTAGCAGCTTCCCCTCACCTCCAGCCTTTATGCTAAGCTAAGCTAAAAACACCTTCATCCACTCATCTTTTCCACACTGTCAGTTCTTTTGGATGGAGTCCAGTTCTGAGGTACTTATACTTCTTTGCTTCTTCATACTTTTACATTTTGGAAGCAGATATTTTTATGTATTTATGTGCAGTATTTATCCTTTGATGATGTTTCATCACAGAAGAAATGAAGCTCCACCTTCACCAGCTGAAACATTCATGTATCAGTGATTATTATAATCCAGTAATACAGCACATATTCTCTGCATTCTGAGTACTTTTGGTACTTTCAGTATACTTTGATGCTCAGGACGAGAGTATTTTCACACTGTGGTACTTGTACCTGAGTCGAGGGTCTGGCAGTCTGCAGAGAGCAGCTCCATGTCGGCGGTGGGAACCTCCTGGTCTCCCTCCGGGTTCAGGTTTGACGGTAATGGCCGACGACAGAGAAAAGGCCCCCGGGGGGGACGAGGTGGAAGCAGCTCTTTAGAGAGACAAGTGGACGGGGTCAGCGGCTCTGACTGACGGGTTAGACGGCGAGGAATTCCTGCAGCTCGGACGGAGGAGGGAAGCGACGTCCAGCCTGAACGCCGCGATTCTCTGACTCATGAAAACTTTATTTAACAGCAGCAGTTTTTTACACTCGGAGGTAAAAACACCACTAACTACTTCACTACAGCTAGTACTACTGCTACTGCCATCAGTACCACTGCTTTACTAATGCTGCTGTACTGGAGGAGTACTGCCAGAGAGCTATAAGTACTACAAGACTGCTTTGACTGCTGCTGCTAATATTGCCGTTAGTACTGCGCTACTGCTTCTGTGACTTCTGCTAATATCACTACTGCAGTACAAAGCTCAAACTTATACCCATAAGTACTACCACTGCTCTACTATGTGTACGACAAGAGCACTGTAAATACTACATGACTTGTTATAGTAGTACTACTGCCATAATAGTACTACTGCTGCTAATAAGAGAAAGACAAGAGCTTTCTAAATACTACATACTGCTGCTGCTACTACAACTACTGTGAATATTACTACTGCTACTAAGCCTACAGAAGCATTATTACTATTATTACTGTTACTACAAGTGCTGGTGCTTGTACTACAGTAACTGCTACTGATATTACAATACTCACTTTAGGTACACTGTAAGTTCTCTGCAGCTGTTTATTCAATAAAATGTGAAACTGTCTTACATTTATTAATATTACTGTAGATGTTTCAGCTCATTGAACTCTTTAATCTTCATCAGTGCTTCAGATTCTAGAAGATCATCACGTTTGCAGCGCGGCGTCCTGTGAGAACCTCGTATCTCCATAAAGAAAAACAGGCTGTTTTCAGCTTTGTGACGAAGCTTTTTCAGCTGATCATAGAGGCTTTTAGAGAGTTTACTGAGCTGAAGAAGACATGAAGGAACTCTTCATCCTTCAGTTCAGCTCAAACATTCAACATCAGCACATCTGGAGATACGAGCTTTTCACTGGACAGGAAGGAGATGAGTAACTGAAGCTGTCAGATGGATGTAATGGAGTAAAAGTACAGTATGTTTCTGTAGAAATATAAAGTTGCATAAAATGGGAATACTCAGGTAAAGTACTTCAATCTGTACTTTAGAGCAGTACTTACACTAAATGCACTTACTTACATTCCAGTACTACTACTACTAACAGTACTTCATTACTTCCTCCTTCATCCTCTGCAAACCGTCGTAATCACTTATTCATTCACATGAAGTACTTTTACTTGACAGCGAGACAAAAATATTTGAGGTGAGTAATGATGATGATGATGATGATGAATAGATGAAGATGAAGCCGACACTCAGTCTGTTCATATTTTCCCTTCATTGATCTGCATCACATTCAGCTTCATTGATCAGGTCTGTGTGTATGTTCAAAAGACAAAAAGACAGAAGACGGGACAGAAAGTGAAGACATCCGAAGACAGAAAACAAACAGTATAAAGAAAAAGTATTTGTCGCAGTACTGTTATTGTTGTACACAGCAGTGTGACATAATACTGCAGTATTTGCAGTATTTGTTCTCTCCTCTGACACACAGACGTCTGAACTCATGAAGAAGAAAAGCAGGAAGTGATGTGGAGGCTCTGAGGGTCCACGTGGCCACAAGATGGCGCTCCATGAGAGGCAACTGCTCCTGTGTGTGTGTGTGTGTGTGTGTGTGTGTGTGTGTGTGTGTGTGTGTGTGTGTGTGTGTGTGTGTGTGTGTGTCACTCTCTCTCACTCACACACGGTGTGTTTGTGTCATTTGCCAGTGTGTGTGTGTGTGTGTGTGTGTTTATTGTGTGTTTGTGTGTGATTTCCCATGGTATCAGTCTTTGTGTATTTGTTGTCTTTGTGTGTTTCTGTCCCTGTGTGTATTTCTGTCTTTGTCATCTATTTTGTCTCGTGTATTTCTGTGTGTGTGTTTTGTTGCGTGTGTGTGTGTGTTTGTGCCGCCGAAAGCGCCTCCCAACACCTACCGCGGTGCTTGTTGGGACACCGGGGGCCACATGAACACGAACACACACATTTAAGAAACAGCAGACAACAAAAACAAACAAGCCTCCCTATATGCCAATTAAAAAAGCCAGAGACAGAGCGGCGGCGCGGCGGCGCGGCGGCGCGAGACAAAAAGCGACCGTTTCACACACTCTGAGAGCAGCATCAGGGTCTGCAGCTCAGGGGCCAGAGGAGGAAGAGGAGGACGAGGAAGGAGAAGGAGAGGAAGGACAAGAAGCCTGAACCCTGAGTTAAACACACACAGTTTGTTCAGTTTGTTTCTCTGCAGCACACACACACACACACACACACACACACACACACGCGCGCGCGGTGTGGAAATGAGCTGCTGAATCGAAGCAGCTGCAGGAAACTGAACTCTTCATCTAGAAATATTTGATGAGAACAAACCAGAAGAAGAAATGTTTTATTTTTAATATTCAGCAGAAACACAATAAACATCAGGTGTGTGTGTGTGTGTCTGTGTGTGTGTGTGTGTGTGTGTGTGTGTGTGTGTGTGTGTGTGTGTGTGTGTGTGTGTGTGTGTGTGTGTTCGGACAATAAAACACAGCTGTCACACATTTAATGCAGGAAACGTGGGGAGGTGTTTCATGTGTCGCGTTTATTCTTTATTATTTCATCACCTGAATTATTAAAAACACTCAAATAAATCAGTCACTTCATTTAACTCACATTTTAAAACGTCCTTCATCTTTATGTTTCATTTGAAGCCAAACTGTAAAATAATAATCTGTAAATTTATGACGCTCACATTAAAACAAAACAACAATAATAAAAGAGTAATAAATAAGATGCTGTTCTCACCTAAATAATAAACTCAAATACTAAAACGAACACTTTAATAAGAAACCGACTATTTATAATAATAATAATAATAATAATAATAATAATAATAATAATAATAATAACCGGCGCATTTAAATAATGTTCAAAATTTTTTTTTTCATTTTGAATTCATTTTGTTTGTTTCTGCATTTCAGCCTGTTTTTAATTCTCACATTTCGTCTGTTTTGATTAAATTTAAGCTTCTGCTTTTTTCTTTTTTTTTTAATCAACATGTTTAAATTTGATCGTTTTTCACCAGATAAAATAAATTAATCAAAGCTTTAAATTTCAGTCACGTTTATTTCTGTATGTTCTGGCCTCGTGACAAAGACTCAAACTGAAAGACTTCAGGAGAAACGGACAGAAAGCAAAATTCAGAAACAACAAACCTGAATCATTTTAATCAAACTCATTTATTATTATTATTATTATTATTATTATTATTATTATTATTATTATTATTATTATTATTATCAGGATGAAAAGAGTAAAAGGTTAAATATTTGAGTGTTTCAGGTTTTCTGAGCAGGTGTTTTAACCGGTTTTCTCTCTCGGCCGTCCGGTCCGTCCGTTCCGCGTTCTGACTCGCTGAGGTTTCGCTCGTTTCGTTCAGCCGAACAGAGAAGAAAGAAAGAAAAACACACATTCTTCGTGTTGAGCCTCCCGTTAAGCGTCCGCCCGCTGAGGAAGCAGCCAAACCGGAGAGAAAGAGACATCTAACACCTCACCAGTTATTCCGCAGCGCGCACGAAGAGCGCACAAAGAGCGCACAAAGAGCGCACAAAGAGCGCACCGTGGGGACTTCCAGCTGCACGCAGGAGAAGAAGAAGAAGCTCAGCGCAGACATACAGACGAGCTTCAGTCATGGAGGCAGAAAATCCAGAGAAGAAGAAGAAGAAGAAGAAGAAGAAGAAGAAGAAGAAGAAGAAGAAGAAGAAGAAGAAGAAGAAGACGATGATGATGAAGGTCACATCTGGATGATTTGTCCTGTCTGATCATGAAAACATGCAGCTGAGCACAGTAACACATATTTATACTTCATATTTCATGTACCTGGTGTGTACTTGTCCCCTCTGGAGACGCTGCTGCTGCTGACATTCAGGTTTTATTTTTAATCTGTATTTTTGCTTTATGACAATATTTTCTTTCTTCATATTTATTAAATGTTTTTTATTACACAACATTCAGAATTCACTTTCATGATTTTATTCCTGTTTTAAATGTTACAATAAATTTTCTCTTTCATGTTTTTATTTCATTTCTTTCTTTGTGTTTTCCTTCATTTCTTGTTCATATTTCTGTGGCTGAGACTCAAAACACAAGACGGCTCATTTTTTAACAATAATTTACAAAATAATTAATAATAAATACTTTTCCTTAAATTTAGAAATAAATTAAATTAAATATTCTCCTGATTGGTATTGTAATATTTTACTTCATACTGTTTAATCAGTTTTCTTTCTTTCTTTCTTTCTTTCTTTCTTTCTTTCTTTCTTTCTTTCTTTCTTTCTTTCTTTCTTTTATTTGCACTTTAATTCATTTGGTCACTGAATAAAAATAATAGGTTCAAATATTTTTTTATTAATAAAATGTAAATCTTTGGGATTATTTTTTAAATTTATTTCCGTTTTTTTAATCCTTTTTTCCCTGCTGTGATATTTTGCTTGATCCACTTTAATCTGTGATTTATTCAGATTAAATCTCAGAATATTTCTGAACACAAACATGAGATCAGGTCCCGCTCGTCTGATTCTCTCTGATTGTGCTTTTAATGGCACTTTTTTCTTCTTCTTGTGTTTCACTCTTCCTGTGCGCTCGTGCCTCACGCGCTGCTCTGCACGCACACACCTGGATCTCTCTCCGATCTGCTTCAGTGTTTTTCTGCTGCTGCTTTTACCTTTTCCCTCCTGCCTCAGTCTATTGTCTCTTCCTTTTATTTCTATTTTTACATGTTGTGTACCGCGAGCTGTCAGCGCGACGCCGCCAGGCAGAAAAGTCTGCAAACCACCAGCCACCATATGTCTCAGCTCTCTCTTATTTTCTCGCTTCATTACTCTCTCTCTCTCTTTTCATTCCCCTTCTCTGTCTCTTCGTCCTTCTGGCTGGATTGATTTATTTCTCCCTCTTTTATCATTTAAACGCTCTCCGTCTGACTTTAGCTCTCAAATTTTAAAACACAAAAAGGTTTCATTTAAATACAGTTCTACAAAAAAAATGCAGAAATTAACATGAACGTACAGTAAATTACACCGAGTTTATCTTTTTCTTCATGTTCACACTCAAACACTGAATGCTAACCGCTAACCGCTAACCGCTAACAGCTGATGGATCTTCCTCCTCTGATCCGTTGACCTCCATTAAAACACATCAGTGAGCCTCACTGTTGTTCCTTCATTACCATGAACACTCTCACACTCACACACGCACACACACACACACACACACACACACACACACACACACACACACCGTCCTGTTACCACAAACACTCACTACAGCACCAAACGTGGATTCATCCGCTGCTGAAAATAGTCCCGGCGCTCCTGAAATCCCTTCTTGTTCATGATGATAAAAGAATCTGATTTATCTAATAAATCTCTTAAAACTACACTTTGACACACAGAGCCCCCCCCCCCCCCCCCACCCTCTTTGTTCATATTGTGTTTGAAAAGTCCAAAATCTGTAACGAACCTTCAATTAATCAAATTACCAAACCTAACTGACATGCAGTGAAACCGGGGGCTTGGGGGCCCCTCGGGTCCGCGTCAGTGCCCCCTTTGTTTGGGGTGGGGCCTCAAACACACAGCAGAGCTGCATTACGAGCGAACGTCTGCCGTCATGGGACCAAACATCATTCAGAGGTAATAAACTAATATAGATCGCGCTGACGACGCAGCTGACGAGCGTCAAACGAACAGGAAACGCACGCTCGACTTCAACACGCCAAGGAAAACTTTCCCAAACCCCTCCACACGCAGGAGGGATTATGGGTAACTGAAGGTAGAAAAGGTGGATATTTGACGACACAACAGGTGGCGTTCTGTGAAATAAGACGTGACTGCAGGAGACGAAAGACGGACTGTGTTTGATGGACTTTACGGGACGTGGACATGACCGTCAGAAAGCACAGACGTGCAGCTTCTGATCATTCAGGCCTCGGTGCCGCTGAGACGTGAGCTGCCGTCTTTCATTGTCGTCTTCCTCGTTGGTGTTGGGAAACAGTTTGCGGCCGGCGTGATGAAGCGGAGACGTCGGCTTGTTCTGCGGCTCTTTAGCTCTGTTTTCAGCACCTTTCAGCCTCTTTTCAGTCCTGCTTTTCTCTCGCTGTCTCACACGGTCTCTCTCCTCCACCGTCTCTTTGTCTTCATCTCTCCCTCCTCTTCATCCTCTCGCCGTCTTTCACTTCTCTCTCTCTCTCCCTGGCAGACAGAGGGATGATGGGTTTGTTGCCGTAGTAACTCCTTCATTCAGCCTCCCTCCGTTGGCAGCGGCGGCGGCGCCCGATGACGACACGTAAATACAACAGTTTTCCCACGTCGAAGTGATTTAGTTGTGTCTGTTAGGAAACAAAATGAGGCTAGACAACACGAGCAGCCCTCCCTCCCTCCCTCCGTCCCTCCGTCCTTCCCTCGTCCCTCCGTCTGTCCGCCATGCTCGCTTGCATGTTGATTACACACAGCGGCAGAAAAGACAACAGACGAGTAAAAACAAATGAATCGAGCCTCACAATTATCGCCCCGCCGTCCAGTCGCTTCTCGGCTCTTTCTGCTCTCGGATGTTTGTTGTTTGCGGTTTTGTCGAGATGAGATGAAACGTTATTGATCGCAGCGGGGCGACGCAGGAAATGACCCCAGCCTCTCGCACGGGAGGAAGAGGAGCGAGAAGCAGCACGTTGAAGTGGAAGATCTGCCCAAAAACAGCGTTCAGAGGGAAGACGGGCTGATGTGTCTCAGCGTCTGTCTCAGATTCAGGGTTTCATTTCCTGTTCGTGTCTGAAACGACCTGAAACACACAGTGACCTCCTCACAGAGAGGTCAGGGAGGTCACATGATCAGCCAATCATGTGACGCTGATGCTTTTCCAAACAGGTCGTCCAACACGGACGTCCGGACGGGTCATCGACCAAGTGCTCTCTGATTGGACCACGCTGTTGGCCAGATTCTCGTCACGAGTGTCTCAGGTCTGATCTTCGGCATCCAGAGTGAAGGTTTGTTCAGGTTTAGGCCAAAGACGGACACGATGGCGGTTAGAGGAAGCCGGCTTTTCCGTGAGGAGCACTGAAGAGTAAAACCTTCTTTGTGGTTCTAGAACCAACGACGACGAGCAGCAGCTCAAAGTTAACAGCAGCCTCTTTCATTGGATTCAGTGAAAACTGCCTTCGGTGGCCTCCAGCACCTCCAGCACCTCCAGCACCTCCAGCACCTCCAGCACCTCCACACGAGGAGCCGATGGAGGTGCTGCTCAGGGAAAGCAGCAGAGAAATGTTTCAGACCTTTTTCTTCCTCATCGTCTTCAAACTTCACCTTTCTGAACGCTTCAGTTTTTCGTTTTATCTTGACGTCGTGTTTAACGTCTGCTCAGGTTTACCTGCTGGTTTCTGGTCAGGGACGGACCAGGTTTTGGTTTTGTGGCCCAGTGGTCTCCTGCTTGGCACCCCCATCCTCTGCTCCACCACCTGAACTACGTCACTTTCACAGTTACTGTGAAAGCATTGAAATACGTCTGAAACAGAAATTCAACGTATCTGTGCTTTGCAGAAAGGGACAAAGTCCACGTTGGACCTGACCAGAGGTACCTGAACCTGGACCTGGACCTGAACCTGAACCTGAACCTGAACCTGGACCTGAACCTCTGAGGTGATGGACCAGGAAGCATTCACATGACAGAAGACTCAATTCTCATGGAGGACCGCTCACAGCGGCCGGCTGTCTTTATGTCTCTGTCTTTATGTCTCTCTGTCTTTATGTCTCTCTCTCTGTCTTTATGTCTCTCTCTCTGTCTTTATGTCTCTCTGTCTGTCTTTATGTCTCTCTCTCTGTCTTTATGTCTCTCTCTCTGTCTTTATGTCTCTGCCTGTCTCTTTCAGACAGATAGATTTTGTGTTTCCAGGATTTGAAAAGGATTTTGTTGGTTTGAATAAACTTGGATGTTTATGTTGTTTACTCTCCACAACAACAACTCTACTGCACACCTATAGACGTTCAGTCATAAGTCATTTTATTCATTTAAAATGGCGTCGCAGCATCACTTCCTGTTGCATTCTGATTGGCCGGTTTGTCACCTCTTCAGTGCAGCTTAGTTCACTTTAACACTGCGACAAAATTCAGACACAACAAACGTGTGGCTTGACTTTTCACCGATGGCGTATCCCTCCGCCAACCTGAACACTGACACCGTGTCCGTGTGAACGAAAGCAGGAAGTGAAAAGGACGTTCACGTGCAGAGCGATACGAAGACACAGGACGAGGTGTCTCCTGATGAGTCCACGTCAAAGACAACATGTGACGTGGAACAGCTCAGAGGGTGAATAAAGTGGATTTGATGGATTAGCTTCGCTCCTCTGCGAGCTGAACTCCACAGAAACGATGAAGGCGCCGAAGAGGAGGGCGGCAGGTGATGCGTGAGACAAAGTGGCGGTGGAGTCGTTTAACGCGGGAGCCGTCGGCCCGGAGGAGAAAGCAAACGGCCTTTTCTCAGAGCGACGTGATGCTTCTCCTCTTGGCCTTTCTCTCCTCTCGCGCTGCCTTAAAACAAAGACCCGGCTGCTGTCAATCACGCCGTAATAGCCAGCGAGGAGAGGCGGCGAGGTCGTTACGACTTGGCGAAGCGTCTGCTCATGAGCTGATTGGATGAATTAGTGACCGTAATCGTTAGCGGCCGTGCTTCAGACGGACTCTTAATGTCTCCGTGTTAACACTAATGGAATGCAATTTCAGCGCTCCCTCTGCTCTCCGTCACCCCGCCCGGCCACCATCCCGGGGGCACCGCTGGACCGTCGTCTAGGTAACTGCAATCACGTGCCGACGCCCGGTCCCCTTCCTCCTCCTCCTCCTCCTCCTCCTCCTCCTCCTCCTCCTCCTCCACCTCCCATGAACCCCTTGGTGAGACAGAGAGAAAATTAGAGATGGCTCTTAATAAGAGTCCTGGTGCTGAGAGAAAATGACCAATATTCTTCCTCAGGCAGGAAAATGATTTGAGCTGCAGCCAGTTTTGTGAAGGAGCAGCGGGGGAGATTAGCTCGATTAAGGCCAAATCAGACCTGCTTCCAATTTGATGAGAGAAGGGAAGATAATAGCTCTCAGATTGGTTTCTCATGCAGCTCCGGCCTTCACTGAGGGAATTAAACCACTCTTTGTCTCTCCGTCTCTCAGGGTGACTCCGCTCCCCACAACCAATCAGAGATGCTAGCTGCTAAATTAGAAAGCTAATATCACCTTTTCTCCTGAGAATTACCTTTACGCCCGACTTGGTTTCATTAGCTAAACAATTGTTGAGGGTTATGTTTTGGACTTGCGGCACGGTGGCAGAAAATAGCTGTTTCAGACTGAGTTCAGCTCGACGGTTTGACCGCAGCCGAAGGTACAAAGAGTTTTAACATGTCGCCGCTTCAGTTAACCGCCGAGGGAAACGAACGCGATGTTATCCTGCTGTAACAAACGTGACCACTAGGAGGCAGCGCCACGTCCAGCAGACCGTAACATGGAAGAAGAAGTCAGGAAGTGGAACGGTTTGATCTGGTTTAATTTATTGTTCCGTCGTCTTCCATCTTTTTCCTGATCTGCGTCGAGGGTTAAAATCTGTACATCGTACAGATTATAACGTGAAGAGGAAACGGCGTGAATGAATCGCCGATGATGAACAGAAATGTCTGACTTCCATCACGTTTTCCTCATTTTTCTCTCCGTCGTCTGAGCTTCGACTGGAGCTCCTTCAATGACGCCGTCTTCTTCTTCAGTGGTGTCATCAATAGCGCCACCAGCAGCAGTGGATGGAAAAGTGGATCCATTTCCTGTTGCAGATTTTCATAAAATTTGGTAAAATTTGAAAAAAAAGAAAAGTAAAGTTTGGTTGGATGTGGCTCTGACGCGATCTGAGAGGAGCACTTGGGCACGTGTTGCATCACTTCCTGTCCATCTCTGGTCGTGTGAAGGTTTTTTAAATCTAGAGCGGGAAAGGCGGACCCTGCCACTGACAGCGAAGGCTAGCACAGAGCTAACTGCAGAACGGGAACTCGTGTAATTTGTTTTAACTTTAACTTGTTTTTTAGTTTTTCGTTTTTACTTTAGTTAATTCAACGCCCACTCTGAACTCCTCCAGGGGGTTTGGACTCCACCTCCTCCTCAGTGGATGGAGGTGTTTGCTCTGTTGTTGGAGTACAGCGTTTGTATATTGATTCATGTTATTTGTATTTTTATCGTCATGAAGGAATAGTCGTCACGGTTTAACATGTAGAATGTGAAAACTGACTTGATGATGATGAAGATGAGTTCAGGCGTTGATGCTTCGCTCTGTATCTCCTCCTGAGTTACTCGAACATCTCAAAGTGGTTGCTTCACGTCTGAATCAGCCAGTTTCCAGCAGTTCATTCAGGCTGGTGCGATTAGACGAAGCATTCAGGAGATTTGGTCTCTTCCTGTTCTCTGATGCTCGCCGTGATTCAGAGGACGCTGAGGTGAAATCATTTCGAGGAGAGGGGAGTGAAACGATTGGATGTGACCTTTACAGAGAGGAGATGATGAGGAGGTGATCTGAGAGGAGCGACTGCTCCCAGATCAGCCTCAGCTCACGTTAACACTGTGTGTGGCTTCACACACCGTTTGAGAGCTTCACTTCTTTTAGACTGGTGATATTTCAAAGGTCACTTCACGAGCGTCTCTGAGTCCCTTTGGACGAAATACTTATTATCTTTGACTGGACAGTCACTGATAGAAGGCGAGAAAAGCCACGAGGGTTTCAAACCTATGAGCAGCTGAGAGGGGGGCGCGTCCTGAAGGAAACTGATGGATAAACTCAGATGTTTCTCTCTTTGACTTCAGGCAAACAGCCGCACTTAAACATCAGTGAAACAAACTGCAGGACGATGACGGGACAAAGACGTGAAATACGGGAACAATGGACGACGTACACGTGTGGAAAGATGGAAGTGAAGACCTGGAACAGACTCTCTTCAGGTAGTTCCACAACATTTCTCCTGGACAAAGATCTGAACTTTGACCCCGTCGCTCTGAAACGTTAAATCTGTTCAGTGTTTGGCGTCTCTGTGCGACTGATTTCAGGTCATCGTTTGGGCGGTGGCGTTGCTCCAAGCAAGAAATCCCTGGGGCCCCCACCCCACCCCTGCACGCTGCAAAAATTAGGTTTTTGCACACATAAATGCAGAATTTCCAGGACATTTGAGATGAATACTGAAAAAATAGATTAGTGGTTCTCAAAGTGAGGTCCAGGGACCAACGGAGGTCCCTGAAAGTCCAGGCCTGTCAGTTATGGTTGTTGTAAATAAGTGGCCGGGCCCCCCTAATGGCCGGGGGCTCCAAGCGTCATCGCCTGTCTTACCTGTCCGCAAGCCCCGCCCCTGCGTTTGGCTCTCGGCCGGCGTGGCGCTGCGGTGGCCTCCTCCTCGCCGTCCTCCGTCTCGCTCAGGTGTTACTTCTCCGTGACCTCACTTCCTCAGACCTGTGTGATGAAGACCAGGCTCTGACTGGTCCAGGGTCAGATCCCTCCACTCGGGCTGGAACTAAACCTGCTGACTGACAGTGAAATCTGTGAAATCAGGATTCGTTCAAGACGCAGAACAAACAGATTCTGTTGGAAGTAAACTTCAAATGAAGTGAAGCTAAAGGACTAAAAATAAGTACACTTTATGTACTACTGTAAAAGTATTTTAGAACAAAGTAAAGTACTTTGAGGCGCTGCAGAATAGTTCAACATCTGTTTAGAAGCAGACTTTTTAAAGTATCTGTCAGACATCAAATGAAGCACATGTACTCCTCCTCTGTACTTGTAGTACTCTGAAGTGTACTGCAGTCTGAGCGGGTCGTGTCTAAACAGACGAAGGCTCAAAACTCTTCTTCTCTGTGAACGAACGCTGAAGTTTGTCGCTGAAGGTTCTTCGGGTTTCGTCCAGACGTCTGTCCCCGAGGGGACGCCGATGGCAGAACGTCTCCGTGTTTCTCGCCTTTAATTGAAAATGATGTTTAAAAGTAATTTCAAAAGCAAATTTAGACTTTGAGAAGTGTGTGAAGAAAAACACCGGCCTCCTATTCTCACTCAATTAGAAGGTGATTGTGTGAAATCAGGCTGTAATTACTCCGACGGCTGCTTCCAATATTCCTAAAGCTCAGAAACAGTACTCCACTTTGACTGATGACGTTTTTCTGCTTCTGGACGTGTCTTCTCTGCTTCTATCTGTCATTTTATTCATAATTAAACGTGATGTTTCCATATGTTTGATCACAGTTTGCACATATAATGAAAAGAAATGTAGGCGATGCCAGACGATATATGCAAATGAGACGTTAGAGCTTTCGTTCGGCGACTCTTTGGTTTGTGCATCGCGCCGGTCGAGGTCAGGCATCACTAAACGATCACTGAGATTCGTGTTAATTCACGTTAACTCAGACTGATGTCTCAGCGTCTGTCTGCTGCTTTGTTTAACGACAAACTAACAGAAGGAATCAGCAGGAATGAAACGAACGACGTCAAACCTCCAGTTCATTCAGAGCGCCTGTGACCGGCCGTCCTCCGTCCGTCCACCAGGAGGACGTCACACCTTCAGCTCCACCTCTCAGATCTACTGCAAACACCGACAGGAAGACAAGCTTCAAACCGCCTCTGAATGCCCCTGAGAGCCCCGTCTTTGCTCACCTCCACTGGCTTCACGTCTCACCTGTGATGTGCAGGTGTGCTCTAGCACCCTGTGACATCACTGGTGGGTGTGGCTACAGGTGCGGCAAACACTCACTTCCTGTGCTCAGCTCTGCCTGTAAACAGATGTTTTTCTTTGACGTCCTCATCTGTGCAGTGATGGAAGAAGTACTCAGATCCTTTACTTCAGTAAAAGTACTAATACCACACTGTGAAAGTACTCAAGTACTCAAGACAAGTTAAAGTCCTGCATTCAAAACCTTCCTGAAGTGATCGTATGTGAGTTTGATCAGCAGAAAGTCCTTAAAGTGAAACTCGTCCTGCAGCAGGAAAGTTTTTCTTTCTGCTCTTTGTGGATTCATGCAGCTCCGCAGGCGTCTGCTCTGCAGGCGTCTGCAGCTCTGCAGGCGTCTGCAGCTCCGCAGGCGTCTGCAGCTCCGCAGGCGTCTGCAGGCGTCTGCAGCTCCGCAGGCGTCTGCAGGCGTCTGCAGCTCTGCAGGCGTCCTCTGAAAGGCTGAACTCTGACTGACTGAGAGCTGCAGACTGTGAACGTGACCTCGTCCTGTTTACATCAAATACTCCTCTTCCTGCCTCAAATCCTCCATTTTGTTTTCACGCTGCCTGTTTCCTCTCTCTCTCTCTCTCTCTCTCTCTCTCTCTCTCTCTCTCTCTCTCTCTCTGGGTCTCACACACACATGCACACACATGCACACACACGCACACACACACACACACACACACACACACAGATTAATGGGTCTTAGACGGGCCTCTGGTTGAGGTGGGCGGGCGGGGCTAAGCGCTGTCACATGTCAGCAGCTGGGGCAGCAGCTGATTGGCCGGCCTGGCGAACGAGGGCAGTTTTACTGTTGTGTTTCTGCACATCAAACACCTTTTCAAGCCGTTGCTTTGACAACCGTCATCCAGCAGCTGATTGGAGCTGGCTGCGGCGGGCTCAGACGGGGCCTCACAGAGGACGCTTCAGGCGGGACGCAGAGGCCGAGTCTGTCGGCGGGTTTCCTGTTTTTCACTGACGGCTGATCCTGAGTCAGCTGCTTGTAAAATGCTTCTTTTAAAGCTCTTTGAGGCTGAACCAGAATCAGCTCTGTGATGTGACACTTAACCTGCTCTCTAGGCCCCGCCCCCCTTAGTTACTGTTGCTATGCCTGTCAATCATTCCAGTGCAGCATGACACCCTAATGCCTGGACCAGACTAAAAGTTTTTGCCTGTTAAGATGGCCGCTGTGTCAGATCAGCAAATCAGACTTCTTCCACACTGTCACTGGTGACCTCAGAGCGCCGACATCATCCCTTCACCATCTCACCTGGTTCACAGGTGAGGAGCTCTCAGAGTGAATGTTCACATGTTTAAACACTACAAAGACTAAAAGACAATCACCTCCACCCCCCTGTGCTCTCACCTCTTGGTAGAGTCCAGACTCCCCTCCCATAAAGCCAGTTGGATTCTCCCACTTCCTGTTTGGCAGTCTGCACCTTCACCTGCAGGTAACAGGCTTCAGGTCACACGATACAAACATTTCGAGTCTGTGCGAAACGTTAACGTGCGATGGAAATGTTTGTTTCCTCATTAAAAACGTGATTTATGTGAGTTTCAACGCTGAAATGAACAGAAATGATTGTCGTTGGCAAAGTTAGCATGTTCAGCTCTAAAGCTAGCATGCTTAGCCTCAGAGGTGCTAACCTAGCCTAGCCACAACAGCAGCCATGTTTTGAACGTTTGACAGTTTGATTAAACTGAGCTGAAACAGACGTGTCCTCTGTTAGACGGACGTCAAGTGTTAGTGCGAGTGTGTTTTCTGTTTGCTGTATTTACGTCCGTTAAGGTGTCCTGTGAGGACGTCTCACGTTTACTCGTCTCATTCAACATCTTTTCACTGTAAAAACGTTTTTCTTCTAATATTGATTTTTAATTCTGATTTATTCATTTAATCCCGTTCACCTCTTTATTTCCACCTCTTTGTGTCACTGTCTGCTCAGTAAAGTTTTCTTATCTTATCTTATCTTATCTTATCTTATCTTGATATTTATGATTCTTGACTTTTGTAGTTTTTTTTTATTTTTGTGCCAGAATGTAAAGTGAAATTCATCAAACCACTGAAAGATGTTTTGCGAGGCGAGGAGATAATAATTTAATATTTTAATAATAATAATAATTTTCAAATCCTTCTTTTCTCTTTTAGTTTCACGCTGGTTTCGTTTCCAGCGTCCTCGAGCTCAATGAGAGCAGCTCTGATGTGATGCAAACATGTCGTCCGGGCTTTGGCCTCTCGGGCTCCTTTAAATGAGACTTATTTCAGCTGAAATCTTTTTCATGGTCAGAAATGTGGAATAAACATCTTTCCCTAAACTGATGACGGTCGTATGAACAGCTTCCACCTCGTTTCCTGTTTCTTTTGCTCGGCGTCGTTCATGAATGAGACGAAGGGAAAAAGTGTAAAATTACTGTTTCAGATTATGTGAAAACTGAATCTTGTGTTTGCTGCAGGACCGTAAACGTGACGTGACGGAGGCAAGCGAGTGCAGACGCTGCCAGAATAACAGCAGGAGAAGAAGAAACGTCCTCAAGGTATTTAAATGCTTCATGTTTGTGCTAACACGATGGAGGCCTTCTGCCAACGAGCCGAGCGTTCTGAGCCACGGAGATATTTTTAGCTCATCATCCTCATCTTCATCATCATCTTCATCATCATCAGGGCCCGGGTGGATTTGTCCTCCTGAGAGGCGAAGCTGCCACACTTTGATTTCTCCTGATCAGGTGTCTTCTCCATCGCCTCCACCCGACCTGCTTTCTGCTCTCACATCCCTGATTTGATTCAAGCACCGCCGGGAAAAGCAGATTTCATCAAAGCTGTTTCCTGAAAAACGAGGGCGTTTATTTCGCTCCGCGGAGCGCGCCGACGGCCGACGGAGGCCGAGGCAGATCCACGCCGGCGACACACGGCAACAAAAGCAGCGCTGACGCAACCCAACAGGGCCGAGAGAGGAAACATGGCTGCCGTTAATCTGCAGCTGCACGCCGACTGACGAGTTTATCACCTCCTGTCGAAGAGGTCAGAGGTCAGAAGTGTGAAAACTGCACAGTCATCAGCAGAAGTTCAACGTGGTGAAACTGATCTCGGGCAGCGTCTTCGCTGCTGTCCGATTCACACCTGTCAAACATTTAAATCTCCTTTTAGAGTCAGCTTTTAGGAGAGTCAGCTGTCACTGACGGACACACCGATTCACCTCATGAAGCACATTTCCACCATTTTCAGCTGGTCTTACCTGTGCACTGTCGCACCTGTCCGGACCCGCTCAGCCTCACAGGACACGTCGGTTTTAAAACCACCTGGTCTTGGTGAGTTTGATCGCAGAGCGTCGTTATCTTCACATTCTTCTTCTCTTATTCTGGCGGCTCGTTGTCAGAAAACACAGATTATTCTCTCCATCAAACGCTCGTTCTCCTCATAGTTCAGCAGCAAATCTTCACGTTTAAAGAACCTGAACGGAGTTTTCACTGAAAAATAATCCAAATATTTGCTAATTAATTTTCTGTCAATTGATTCATTGATTAGAGGCTGAAGCTCGTCTTTCTTTGCTTCTCTGCAGACACTCGTGTTTTAGAGATGATTCAAAGAAATCTAATCAATAAACCAGAATCAATCATCAATAATCAAACTGTTCACTGACAGCAGCTTCATGTGTTCACAAAGTGCTGAACTCGCTCCGTCCTTTCATACCCGACCATCATCCTCTCACCTGTTTACCTGTGGATGATCCAAACAGGTGTTTCTGGAGCGTTCCATCTTTCAGTCTGTGAAACGTGTCGCTGCGTCACATTTTACAGAAATCAATGAGGCTGATGGTCCAAACGAGTCGACAGAGCAGATCTGAGGTCAGAGCGTTTCCTGCCACCTGAGGTGAAGGTGAGATGATGATGACGATGACGATGACGATGACGATGACGATGATGATGATGATGACGATGACGATGACGACGACGACGATGATGACGATGATGATGACGACGATGATGACGATGACGATGACGACGATGATGACGATGATGATGATGACGATGATGATGATGACGATGATGATGACGACGATGATGACGATGACGATGACGACGATGATGACGATGATGATGATGACGATGATGATGATGACGATGATGACGATGACAATGACGATGATGATGATGATGATGACGACGACGACGACGATGATGATGATGATGACGACGACGATGATGATGATGATGACGACGATGACGATAATGACGATAACGATGATGATGATGACGACAATGATGATGATGACGATAACGATGATGATGACAACGACGATGACGACGACGATGACGACGATGATGACGATGACGATGACGATGATAACAATGAGGATGAGGATGAGGATGATGATGATAACGATGAGGATGAGGATGAGGATGAGGATGAGGATGAGGATGATGACGATGACGATGACGATGATGTGGTCCGGGCAGTGGACACAGCTGGCTGACGCTCCAGGCTTCCCCTCGCTGCAGACCTGACGCTCTCCGGGCGGCTGCAGGACTTCCTGGTGTTTTCTGGATGTTTGGCTCCAAACACACCGCGGTGCGTTCAGGTTCCAGCCTTCGCTCTTTCAGAGGAGGTCGGATCGCTGACGCTCCTCCACCTTCCTGTCTTGTAACCAGCCATTAGCTGATTGGATGCCGTCGACGTGTAATGATATTCTGGCGGGCCATCGTCGCCTCGGGGGGGGTCGGCGCTGGTGATACTGGTGATGATGGTAGTGGCGTGAGGGAGGAGGGGGGTCCATCCATCCATCCATCGGTCCAAATCAGCATTAATCAAGACGGCTCGCTTCATTCCTCCTCGTATCAAATCAGACAAATGATTACTGGCATTCAGGCGACGAGGGCCGTTGACGGCGAGGGGCCGAGCTGCGCCGCAATCAGGCCGCCGCTCGCTTCCTGGAGATCCCGCCGCAGAATCACAGTGTTTTTCTTTTCTTAACTAATCGTTTAATGAAAACGATGATGATTGACATCCAGGAAATAAAGGAAGTGTGTGTTTCTGTGGGAACGAACGGCCCAAACCCGCACAGCGCAGACCCGAAGCCGAGCGTATTTAGATCAGCCCGGCCTGAAAATACTCATCATTCAGCCTTTATTTCTTTATTTCTGCTTCTCTCAATCAAGCTCTGCTCCAGCAGAGATAATTTCATTTCCACTGTGGTGTAAATACGGCAGAATGCCCCGAGCACCACAGAAGAAGAGGAGGATTTAATCAGGATTCACGTTTCTGACGCGGTGAGTTCAAACATCTGGAGCTGCAGGGACGAAGAGGACGTGGACGGACACGGAAGACGGTGTCTTCTGGAGTTCACTTTGACCTGTGAGACGACACGTTGTTCGAATTCAGCACCGTTAAACCGAGACATGAGACCCGGACCACATGTCCCCCTTCAGAGGGTCTGGTCTTAAAGGGGATCTGATCCAGATCAGGATGAACATAAACGACGTTGGTTCATTTATGGACTTGAAAAAGACATCGTTGACTTTTCACAGGGGACGTGAGTGTCTGTCTCCATGGTGAAAGTCTCATGTTTTGTCCACTTGAGCCTTCATGGACTGTCTCACTCCGTCACCTGACATGTCTCATACATGTAGCAGGTGTGAATGGACTGAAAACGTCCTCGTTTTCCAAAGAAAAGCATCACTGTCCCCAAAATGTCCTCACAGTGAGGACCAGACAAAATGTCACTTTCTCTAACTGACAGATACATTTCAAAACTGTCTTTTCATTTTGTCATTTTTGGTCCCTCTTGAGGCGTCTTCACTTTCCACAAATGTCCTCAGAGTGAGGACCAGGCTCACTTTCCAAAAACTGTCCTGACTTTCTAAAATGTCTCCTCTGCCTCAGAAATGTTCCCACTTTCCAAAAATGACCCCACGTTTTGAAAAACGTCCCAAAATGTCCTTTGTGTTAAAATGTCCTCGATTTGCAGGACTCTTCCTGGAAACACTGAAACTTTCCAAAGCGTCTTCATCGTCCTGAGCCTCACCTGCTCACCTGTCTCCTCACCTGGACAGAGG
>NC_092069.1:26582500-26607500 GCF_039877785.1 Chaetodon trifascialis
AAAGGCTTTAACAGAGACTTCCTCTGACGCTGACCACCGCCGCTGCTCCGACGGGACGTTCGCTCGCTCAGAGAAACTGACTGATCTCTAATCACTGATGATGGACGCTGAATCTCAGTGTTGGTGGTTCCATCACAAACAGCTTCTTCTACAACCAAAGACAACAGGCTCATCTTGTTCCATCTTTAAAGACCCAAGACTCTCTCTGGTACCTCTTAATGGACCCCTCAGTGACCATCAGGTCCTCTTAAAGGGTCCCTAGATGTCTCTAAAGGATGTCTGTAACCTCCTGAAGGACCTGTAGTGAAGGACACCTTCATGTAGATCTCCCTGAAGCAACAGAAGAACGTCTAAAATGACCCTCGTCAGGCACAGCTCGAACCTCGTCGATGACCGACAGCATGTCTTAAAGGACCTGTGCAGCCTCCTCAGTCATCACATGGACTTCTTATCAGATCAGAGGGTCCAAAATAAAAACTAGAACCTCTTAACAAACCCTTAAACCCTCATCAGTGACCACCAGAGCCTCCCAAAGAAACACTGAGTGGACCCTGAGAACCTCCTCAGGGACCATTAGGTCCTCGTCACGTACCTTTAAAGTCTCATCATTGTCCTCTGCACCACAGCAGCGTCCATCAGACCGCCCCCCCGCCCTGAAGATGATCCTTTAACAGCTGATAATGAGGCATTTCACTGAGCCACACTGGAGACCCACCTCTACACGGGGGTCAGAGGTCAGCTACTGAACAGCAGGGGGTTCAGTGTCTTGCTCAAGGGCAGAGGCGTCATCTGATGACTCCAGTCTTCATCACGTGTGAGTCGCCCAGATGTTTGACTGACAGATGTTTGGATGGTTTTATGAGGAAAAGGAAGCCTGAAGAACTTTGTACGTCAGCAGTGAAGCATCAAGATATAATATATATAATAATCTGTGATCTGAGTCACAGAAGGACATTTTACTGCAGACTGAGTCACGTCTGACGTTAGGATTTTGTATGCTGGACTTGTACTTGTAATGTAGTATTCTGATTGTTGTATTTGTAGTTTTACTCAAGTAGCAGATCTTACTTGTTCCTCTGGCAGTGTGGACTGATCTGAAGACATTTATGAATTCAAAACTCCTTCAGAGAAGTTTTCAAGTGTCGAGCATGAAGCAGAGCGCGATGTTTCCTCAGATACAAGGCAGCCTGACATTTTCTGTGTTTTTGTGCTTCGTTTCACAACAAAAAAATAAGATATGAAAAAAATCGAGAAACTGTTTGTAACCTCTGCAAAGACTCACAGACTCACACCTCCACCCACACAAACAACACAAACAACACAGCAGACACAACAACACAACTGTTTAGCAGATAATGTGCAGAGCCAGCAGCCATGGCGGACCTGCAGAAAAGCCCTGCACATGACTCATCCAGCACCCACAGACGCTGCATTCACGGGACTGACAGCATCATTTCAGAGTGAAAACAGAGGAGAGGAGGTGACGGAGACGGAGACGGAGACGGAGACGGGGCGATATTAAGAGACACGGAGAGACCCAAAAGCCAAAAGTGGAGGCAAATCCTCTGGAGGCCGAAGGCCAGACGCTGAGTTTCAGACTCTGAGACACGTTATGATAATGGACTGTCCGTCTGCACCGGAGATGAGTGTCCTCTCACTTCAAACCAGGTGAAAACCTTGTATCTCCAAACTGGCACTGAATGCTAACCGCTAACCGCTAACAGTTCAGTGTGTGTATCGCAGCTGATGGATCTTCCTCCTCTGAGCCGCTGACCTCCATTCAAACACATCAGTGAGCCTCACACACTTTCACACACACACACACACACACACACACACACACACACACACACACACACAGACACACACGCACACACAAACGCACACACGCACGCACACACGCACACACACACACACACACACACGCACACACACACAGACACACACACACGCACACACACACGCACACACACACACGCACACACACACACACACACACACACGCACGCACACACACACACACACACGCACACACACGCACACACACGCACACACGCACACACACACACACACACACGCACACACACACGCACACACACACAGACGCACACACACGCGCACACACAAACGCACGCACGCACACACACACACACGCACACACGCACGCACACAGCACCAAACGAGGATTCATCCGCCGCTGAAAATAGTCCCAACAAACACTCTGTTTGAGGAAATGAATGAAACTTTTTTAAACATCAAACTTTGCGTTTTTAAAGACGTTCGTTTTCAGAACGAGCCAATGAGCTGAGAGCTACAGACAGGAAGTCAGACTGAACGTGAGATAATTAAAATCACAAAGAAACCAAATGAAAAAAAAAAGCCCAGACTTTATATTTGATAAATTAATATTTTAAAGGTTCTAAATTCTAAATCAGAGTTCAGTTCTAATTTAGAATCAGAGTTCTAAATTAGAGGAGAAAAATAATGAAACACGAGTCATCACCCTTTGATTGTTGTGTAGAATTCAAAATATAAGGTAAGCTGTGCGTGTACAGGTGAGTCCAGGTGAGTCCAGGTGAGTCCAGGTGAGTAAAAGCGGTTCAGTTTTCTGAATTTCAAATTGTCTGATAATAAGAGAGAATTTATTCCATCTTTGTGCGTACGGAGCAGAACGATCGATGCAACCACCAACAAGACAGAAAGCATGCAGGAGTACACAGGAGTACTACAGCGGAGTATAAATATGAGTGTTAGTGTACAGCAGCAGTCAGGGTCTGGTGGGATTTGTATGTTGAGTTCAGGGTCAGCAGAGCGTTCACGGCTCGGACTGTCAGGCAGTGAGGCAGAGGAGTTTTATTCTGCGTTGGACGTGGAGTTCTGGGCGCAGCGCAGAGCTTCTAGCAGCCTGCTGAGGATCTGAAGGATCCTGCAGGTCAAGTTCTTCACGTGTATTTTGAGAACTGAGCGAACGCTTTGAAAGCTTTTCTATGAGGAACCGCAGGCCGGTGGAAAGATTCAGGTTCTCCTGGTTCTCGCTCCGAAGTTGTCTGATGGTTAAAGTCTGTGGTGACACTTCATCAGGAAGCTGAGCGGCGGCTGAGACGCTGATAAATGCTGACCAATCACAGGCTGCGGGTTTTCAGCCGCCGAACAAACGTATTGATGGACAATCAGCTGCGAGACGCGCTCAGTGTCCCCGAACGCGGCGTGACGCCTTCAGCCAAAATCACCCAAAAAGAGGTCTGAGGCCATGACGGCAGCAGCGGCAGCTCTGCAGTCACCCCCCCTCCTCGTCTATCCATCCAACCTTCCCCATGACCCTCACCCCATGCTCCCCCGCTCTCCCCCACCCTTCCCCATTAGCTGCAGCTATTACAGCCCCTGAGAGAGAGTCATTACCGCTCCCATAATCCATGATGATGAAGCTCTCAGCCCGAAACACCGGCAGCTTGTACAGGCTGCGCTTGATTGGCAGGATACAGTGGGTGAGGAGGGGGTGAGGAGGGGGGGTGATGGAGGAGGAGTGGAGGTTTGGTTAGGGGGTTTGTGTGATGGGAACTCCACTCGAGATGTGAATTGGCTTTGCCACTCCAATCAGGCCGCTGGATGACAAATGAAGTGTGTCTCTTTCACTCTCTCTCACCCTTCCTCTTCTTCTTCTCTTCCTCCCCCCTCCTCCTCCTCCTCCTCCTCCTCCTCTCCCTTCACACTTCTCCTCTCTGTCCGGGTGGAGAAAGAAAAGGGGAGTTCATGTGGGAGCGCTTGACAGCAACACAATCACATTTCTATTCAGCTCCCCCGCCTGCCTGTTTTACCTTCCCGGCAGCCGGGCATGCCATGCACGCTAACACACAGGCCGGCCAGCCAATTAGAAGGCAGCGCAAAGAATCTGTGAAAGACACAAAAGGTCTTTAGAGGTTTGGACAGGTGTCTCATTTGGCCGCGGGACATAGTTTAGAGGCTTTTTTATGTCTTTGGTCGAATTTGTGGGCAGAAAGCGAGGAAGGTTATTTGTCGCGCTGTCATTTTTTCTTTTTTTAACGCCGTCTCGTTGTCTGTCTGTCGATCCTCGCAGCCCCCTCCATGGGAATGATGGGTAAATTTGAGCCGAGGCTGGGGGGGGGGGGTGCCTTTGCTCCAAGCTGAAGGAGTTTAGAGCGAAAAATGAAATGAAAGCTGATTATTTGTCGTGATTTCTGTTGGTCACCTCGTTTTTGTCTCACTTTCTTCTCCTGTGAAAACAAACCGAACGCCACGTCTTCTTCTTCTTCTCCTCCTTCTTTCTGCGTACAGTAATTACAGTGCGCTTGGAAAAACAAGAGCAGAGATAATTGGTTTGTTGGTTTGTGGCTGAGTTTGTTTAGCAGGGTTATTATCCAGCAGCTCCATTATGGCTGGCAGCACAGAAATCCCTCATTAGCATACACAAATATATACAGAGAGGATGTGGGAAGAGAGAAAAATGCTCCAGTGTTTAATACCAAACGCTCCCTCGCACTCGCTCGCAACACACACATGCCACGCACAAAAACATGCAAATACAATCCACAATGGAGCGGCGCTGACACTGCCTCCAGCTGTGAGGAGACGCAGGGAGGTGTCAGGAGGAGTAAAGAGGAGGGAGGGAGGTGGCGTGAACTATTTGTTCGGCAGACAACGGAGGAACGAGGGAAGAAGAAAAACAGAAAGACAGATGTAGCGTAATTAGCGTGAGGCCCGGCGGCGGCGGTTTGCGGTTGCCGGTGGCGGAGATGACAGCGGAGCGCGGCGGAGGCTGACAGTGGCTTTCACCCTCCGCCATCATCGCCATCACCTTCATCATCGTCATCATCATCAGGGCCTACACAAACCAACAATCGCTGTCAGTCTGTGTCAGAGCGGCGTGTCGTCGCAGCACAATGGCTGCTGTCAGTTAGCTCGGCTCCTTCTGGATCAACTCGGTTTCCCTCGTTTGTTTGGAGGGAGACGGATTTGTTTGTTTGTTGTCGTGAGGTTCGTCCCGTCCTGCGTCGACTCCGTTTGGCGGCTGATTATTCGGCCCGTTCGTGATGCCGGCGCGCGCTCGCTCCTGACCTGCGGGAGCCAATCGAAGCGTTAAGGTTTCCCGACGTCGAGGTCCAGCTAGAAACAGGAAGTGGTCACGTGACACAAATATGAAAAACACTCCAATCATAAGATCTGTGTGTTTGTGTGTGAATGTTTTATTAAGTAAATATGAAGTTTAATCTGGTTCATGTTTGAAAGGTCTCAGCTTCACTGATGTTGCGTGACCTTTGACCCTGAACAGACTACACATTCAGCACAGGTGTATAAAACCAGCAAACCCTCCAATGATCAGCAGATGGCTAGCGAGCTAAAAGCTGAACGGGGCGATTGATTCGCTCCACGTCGATCTGAGCCGTCATGTGATCGAACGTTATGAAGAGAAAAGATGAAAGTGAGAGTTTGAAGCTTTCACTTCCCTCCACCATCACTCTTCATCACTTCATCCTTTTTCTGCATTACAGGGACAAAAGGTGAGAAATCAGACAGACAGGTGGAGCAGGTGAGAATCACATGCCTCCTTAACTGAAGCCTAACCTGATGACAACATGAAGATCTCAAACTCTCAGTGGATTTTAGATGAATTCAGTCCATAAATCTGTTTTTCTTCCAGAAATAGCAACTCGTTAAAAGCTAATTGATATCATGATAATTACAATCAGAATTATATGCTAATTACTGACAGACTGAATGTTACTGAATACAAGATGCTTCTTCTTAACGGCAGCAGGTCAAACAGACAAATCAACTTCTGAACAAGGAGAAATATTATTGGCCGGTGGAGGAACTCTTTGACCAATCAGGATTGTGCAGGTGGACTTTAAATGATCAGTTAATTTGTCTGAATTGTTTTTTGGCTCTGATCCACTGTAAAACCTGCTGTCCTGTCCTACTTTTCACAAAGTTCGTTTTAGTCTCATTTATGTCATGAAAAATGAATATTCTTCGTCAGTAATCTTAAGTTAAGTTTAAGTTTAAGTTTTTTCTTGGGTCACTGACGTTTATTTGCATGTTTCTGTCATATTTCATCATTCAAAGCACCATTTAAAGTACTTTTATACATACAGACATGTGTACTCACATTCTCATCATGCTGACATACTTTTACTGAAGTAAGAGGACTTTCACTTGTCCCAGAGTATTTGTACAGTGTGGTACTTCTCTTGCAGTACAGGCTCGCAGTACCTCTGGGTTTTCGGTGGTTTTGGGTGAACTGAGCCTTGATTTCGGCTGCTTGTGTTTGGTTCAGTTTCCTGTTGTTTCGTCGTGTTGATGCAGTTTAATCAGGTCGGTTTGAGGCCTCACTGATCTGTGAGAGCTCCCTCGGTTGCCCAGAGGGGGTGAGGATGGGGGAGGAGGGCTGGCGGGTGAGGGGAGGGGGCTCAGAGAAGGTAATGTGAGAAAGCTGGAGGTGACAGGCATTGTGGGAAGGTGTGAACGACAGAGAGGAGAGGAGAGGAGAGGAGAGGAGGAGGAGGGAGGACGGAAAAGTGCTCCTTGTCCTGTGAGGAAGAAGGACCTTTTGAGGAGGACCTTCACCTTCTTCTTTCTGCCTCCCCCACCTCCCCTTCTCCTCCCCCCAATCCCCCCAATTAGGCAAACATTAACATCAATTAAGAGCCCTCACGGGAACACAGGCTCTATATAATTACCTTAATGGGCGGACGCTTTCTCTCCGTCCCTCTCTCTTTCTGTCTCTTTCTTTGGACCCTCAATCTCTTAAACAAACTTTAGAGGGCCTCAGTGGGAGGGGGGAAACGTTGATCGGCAGCAGGGGGGGCTGGGGGGGTCGTTTCCCGTTGGCTTTTGTGGTGCTGGTCTTTCTAAAAAGGCCCCGGCTGAATTGGACCTATTGGCCAACAAACAGAGGAGCTGTTCCCACAGAGAGCCGAGACCGGGACAATACAGACCCCCGACCGAGAGGAGGAGAGAGGAGAGGAGGCCAGGAAAGAGGTGGAGAGGTGGAGGTAGAGAGGAGATCCAGAAGGAGGTGAGAGGAGGCCAAAAAGCAGGAGAGGAATGGAAAAAGAAGACGGGAAGGAGGACTGAAAGAGGGAGATGAGGGGACAAGGAGGACAGAAACCGGCTTAAATGAGGGGAGAGAAGACAGGATTAGGAAATAAAGGCAGTGGAGGAGAGGAGGGAAGACGAGGGAAGAGGAAATGAGGACAAAGGGAATAAAGACGAGGAGGGGAGAGGATGACACGAAGGAGAGAAAAGAATGGTATGAAGAGGAGGTGAAAGGAGGAGCAGAAGAAGACAGATGGAGATGAAAAGAGGGTGAGAAAATGAGAGAGAGACACTATGACAGCATGGAGCGAGAGAGAGAGAGAGAGAGAGAGAGGTGGATGAAACACAGACGTTATCGGTGACGAGAGAAACTAAACGATTCTGATGCTCAAACATCTGCAGTGATAAACTTCAATAAACTTTATTCACACTTTTCTCGGGACAAAGTTACAAACGAAACAATGAAACTGAGGCGAATAAAATCAGACTGGACACAAATTAAAAAGGAACAACAACATGGTCACCTTCAGTCCTGAGTCTGGACTCAGGAGAGTCCTGAAGATCTGAGGCTGAACTGTGGCTCAAAGAGGAGTGTGAATATGAACCACGAGGAGCTTCAAGGGTGATCTGTAAAATCTAAAAATCCATTAATACAGAGAAACAGAGGACCGAGGATGGAGCCCTGGGGAACGCCACCGATCAGAGGACGAAGCATCTCTGACCACGACTGAAAAACTCCTGTTTCACAGGTAAAACCTGAGCCAGCCAGCGCTCCTGACGCCAAGTCAGTGTTCAAGACGACGCAGTAGAATAAAATAATGAGCCGTGGAGGATTAACATCAAACTCCAGAACCAGGAAAAGATGGTTTGTAACGTCTGTGAGGGCAGAAACTCGATGGAAAGAATTTTTATTTCATAATTTATAAACAGTTTCACCTCAGAGGGTCAGGAGCCTGAGCAGGAACTAAGATCACAGATCAATCTAGTACTTTTACCTAAGTATCATTTTCAGTACAAGACTGCCATCTTCATCTTCTCCTGATCCTGCTCCTCCTCTAACACCACCTTCATTTCTCCATCTGTCCTGATTCCTCCTCCTCCTCTTCTTCCTCTGTTTCATCTTTTTAAGTTCTCCTCCTGAACTAGCCCACTCATCTCCCTGCTCCTTCACCCTTATCACCTCCTCTTCCTCCTCCTGCTTCCTTCTCTTCTCTTCTAAATTGTTCCTCAGTCTTTCTCCTCCTTCTCCTTCACCTCTCCTTCACGCTGCCTTTATCTCCTCCTCATCCTCCGCATCCACATCTCATCCACCATCCCTCTTTTCCAAATTCTCCTCTCCACCTTCCTCGCACCCTCCTTGTCATGCTCTCCTCATCCTCTCCCTCCTGCTCCTCCTCTTCATCTCACCTCCTCTTTCCCTCCATGTTTCTCTTTATTTTAAAGGAAAGACTTTGACTTTAAACTGATTCAAACTAGTTTTTTCTCATTTTGTCTGAACTTTAATTCTTTTTATTATTATTCAAACATTCTTCCAGCTGTTTAACTGATGTCCTGCCTTCATCAGCATCAGTCATCCTCAAATTCTTCCTCTTCTTCTTCCTCTTTCTCTTCCTCTTTCTCTTCCTCTTCCTCTTCCTCTTCCTCTTCTTGTGTAAATGGAAGTGTCTTTGAGTCCTGACTGAGCGACCCGTCAGTCATCTGCCTCTAGAGGGCAGTAGGTGTTCAGGACCATAGTGTTTGTGCATCTGGGCCTTTACACACACACACACACACACACACACACACACACACACACACACACACACACACACACACACACACACACACACACACACACACACACACATGCACACACACACATACACACACACACAGGGTGCAGCCTGAGGGCCTTATTGAGTTGTTGATTGTCAAACTGCAGCTCTGTACTCAACAAGCTGTGTGTGTGTGTGTGTGTGTGTGTGTGTGTGGGTGTGTGTGTGTGTGTGTTGGGGGAGGGGTGTAAATGGTAGTTGGTGCACCAGTCAGGCTGCTGGTCTCGTTAATGGTCAGACTGGGACTGTCAGTATCTGGATGTCTTTGTTTTTGGGCCCGTGTGCGGTCGAGTGCGTTCACGGTCCTCGTCCAATCAGAGCGCCACGTCCTGAGAGATCAGGTGTACTTCTGTCTTCTGTCCCGTCGCTCGCTGTGACGTCCAGAAGAGTACTCAGTAAAAGTACTCATACTGTGAAAATACTGAACTATGAGTAAAAGTCCTGCATTCAAAACCTTAAGTCACAGTATTATTAGCAAAATGTATTAAAAGTAAAAGTACTCATTTGTCCTGTCAGTGTTATTTTAATACATCAGTGGATCATCTTTACTGATGATGTAAATACTCCTTTAATGTTCCAGCTGCTGCAGGTGGAGTTCATTTTATGTACTTTGTGTGCTTTAATGTAGTTCAGTGTAAAACAGCTTCAGGTTTTATAAACTGGGTGCGTTTTGTTTGAAGAATGAACCGAAAAGAAAGGCAGTCAAATAAAGTTTAAAGAGTTTAAACAAACTTTCTGTAAACTGATCAGTCTCCAGATCAGCCATCAGGTTTTTGATGGATCAGCTGCAGCTTGGAGCTCATTTCTATGAAAGTCGACTCTTTTCTGTCAAAGTTCAGTCAAAAATACCTTCAGGGAGATTTTAATTATGACATTCCGTATTTCTTTCTAAGGTCCTTGAACGCATCAGCAGCACGAGTTTTCAGTTTGTGACAAAATAAAGCGAGTAGACATCGAGGGTCAGATAAAAATCAAACATGTACCTTGAAGTGGCTCAAAAAAAAGTTTAGTTCAAACTTCTGATGAAGATCATGTGATGTGAGTGAAAGCTCCAGCGGACACTAAATGCACCTCGAATGAGATTCCAGCACAAAAGTGTTTTCTATCATTTCAGCTGTTCCTCGATATATGATGAGAATTTTGTTCCTTATTTACCAAAAACAGCAAACGGAGCGAAAGTGAAGCGAAATAATTTGACTGTAAAAGTGTTTAAAATCAGATTTTCTTAAACGCACCGCCGCTCTGGGAAATAACCGACGCATTAACTGTGAACGCAGAAACTTTCTGTCTCTAACTCTTCTGGGACTCTTTGGCAGTGAAGCTGGCGGCAGGCTTAATTAATAGGCCTGATTTCATGCAGCCGAAGCACAGTGATTTGAAACGATTGCGGTGCGTTCGAGGAGTTTTCAAGGAGTTTCTGATGGTGAAAGTGCAGAATTTTTCCCCCCTCCAAATTGCAAGCAGAGACGCGTGCTGCATCAGCGCTCACGTTTCCATCCCACACTTCAATCATTTCAGCTGCAGAGTTTTAAAACGGGCGTCAACAGCAGAGGGAGGGAAATCCTCAGACCGCCGAGTGATGAGGAGCCGAAACCATTTTCAACGGCGCATCATCGAGATGAAGGTGTTAAATATGTCGGTGTGAGGGCGGGGGTCAAAGGTCACAGCAGTGGAGGAGGAAGTCCTTTCAGACAGCAGGTGCATATCTGTTTCCTGTGGGTGTGTCCAGGTCGGGCTGATAGCGACCAGCTAGCTGCCTTCGTTTGCTATAATTGGTTAAAGGTTTACAAGCCAATAATCAGAGCTGAAGTAAGTATATGTATTTTAGTGGGGGGCAGATTACGTATCGTTGTTCACTAACAGCAGTAAAAACTCCAATAAAGCCCTCTGTTCGCCATTGATCCTTTTGAAAAGTTATCCATCGCATCCACAAGCTCATAAAAGCTGCACAGCAGTTTATCAGGAGCCCCTGAAAACTTGAATATTTCTGTCTGATTGAAGAAAAAACATTGTTAGATAATATTTATCAGGAGTCCAACGATCAGAAACTCGTCCAGCAGCTGTATGAGGACGCTGTTGGTGTGACTCGATCACATTTGATTGACAGTGACCGAACGACCCACCTACTGTCATCAGACTCAAATGCTGCTAAATCCTCATTGGTGCGTAGACATACGTGACATCATCGTTCCCCAGCCGAGCCCCGCCCCCTGAGAGGAAACCAGAAACAGCCTCATGAAACCAACCTTCTCCTGCGAAGCTAACGAGGCAGATTCCGCCGCCAAAAGAGCGACAAACAGGAAGTTCTCAGCGCCTTTAAAGGCACGACATCCTGCCATCCCATAATAATAATCAATGAGCAGCCACAGCCGCCATGACGCGTTTCTACTGAACATGACGGTCAAACACAAACGCAGACGTCAGATCAGCTTCGTTGATCTTTGAAGTTCCGACCAGAAACACCTGCCGGAGGGTTTCGAGCTTGACGTTCGTGTTCTGTATTTAGAGACTAATTGAGGCTGATTCTGGTGTTTGTTTGCAGCTTTAATACTCGCTCAGTCGTCGCTTTCACAAACCTTTAACAGCGACTTTTTGGTTTTATTTTGAAGTTTTCTGACTGTTACTGTGTTTCTTATGAGTCATTTATTTACTGCGTTTTTATGTAACGCGTGTCGGCTGCTGGGATGTTAAACCTGTGTGTCACTAGATAATTACCTCCATAAACTGAAATTTCATCCTCTTCACACCACACCTGTCCAGCGGTGGAATAACTTCTCAGGTAGATTTCAAGTCTGTGCTTGTTGATTGTGGCGCCGCGGTGAACTGAAGAGACACCGCTGGACGCTTTCAGAAAATGAGTTTGTCAATCTAAAAAGCTCCGGTAAGCTTCGAGATAATGGTGCAAAAATAAACACCGGTGGGATCCTTTAAAGAACAAAGCTCGCTATTGCTGCTTTCTGGCAATTTGAGAGCTGCAAAATGACAGTGAGAGGCCTCCGAAGAGAAGCACTAAGAGCGTGCAGCTGAAAACAAGGTGGCATTTGTTAGTGATTGGCTGATTGACGGCGATGAGTTTATTGTTGAGCGGCCAGTTGGACGCACAGCTCCCACTAGAAACTTGGCTCAGGCTGAGACAGCTGTATTGGAAAATGCAGCTTTGGCCAACTGTGGTAATATCTGTCTCCTCACTGAGGACGTGTTTGTGTGAATTCGTGCCCTCCGTCCCCGTCTGCAGGCGCCTTCCTGCTCCAAACGCCATCCAGGCTCATTCACAAGCGGCGCCGAGCAGAAAATTCACATCAACCGATTCCTTTTCTTCGAGCTCGGAGTCTTCACGCCGAGGCTGCTGGAGGCAGGACACGAAAGTCCAAAACACAAGCTCCGTCGAGGCTCACTACACAGCCGAAAGACACCTGAGACAACCTCTCCGTCCCTGGATCCAGAGGGGGACAAAGACGTGAGGGTGAAGCCAGAGGAGCTGCCTGTCGGGGCCTAAAGCTCGCCAAAAGAAACATGTCAGCCGACGCTTAAAGCGAGCCACGTTTACGAGTCATCGGACCGTGACCGTCGTCTCTCTCTGAGGACAAAGAAGTTGTTGCAGCACAAAAAAAAACCTGAAACTGAAAATTTTAGCTGCATTCAAGTCGCTGGAAGGACAGAAGAGTGAGACACGAAGGCGGCGACGAAGGCGGCGACGAAGACGGCGACAGCGAGTGATGTGAGAGTACGAGAGGACAGAGGACAGAAACCTCCGTCTGAGGCCGAGCGACGCTAACAGGCTAAAGCTAACGTCAGCCCAGCGCTCACTGCTGGACTGACAGGAGACAGTCGATCGTCTCTTGTTTTGATGGTTTCATTGATCTTTGCGGTTGAATCATTTGATTTTGAGCTTCTCAGATGTTTGATTTGCTGCTTTGAGACAAGAGGACAACAGTCCCAGGGGACACCTTATGGCACTGCAGTACTGACTGTAATACTTTAAGTACTCTAAGTACTCATTATGCTTACACACTCTTATTGAAGTAAGACCTCCGTCACCTGTAACAGTATTTATACAGCGTGAGAGTGAAGGATCATGGTCCTTCCTGTTGGCAGTCCAGGTGTCTTCAGTCCACTCTGGACTTTGTCTTTTATTGTGAATCAGCTGCGTGAAGTGTTTCAGTCTTTTTTCTGAATCTTCTAACATGTGAGGAG
Source organism: Chaetodon trifascialis (assembly GCF_039877785.1). Taxonomy (NCBI): domain Eukaryota; kingdom Metazoa; phylum Chordata; class Actinopteri; order Chaetodontiformes; family Chaetodontidae; genus Chaetodon; species Chaetodon trifascialis. Next base: position 26,595,562 of record NC_092069.1, read on the forward strand.
TCCAGCTGTTCCTAAAGTCCTGGTGTGTGGACGTCAGTGTGAGGCCTTCTCAGAGCGTCTGAGACACAGCGGCGTTACCTTTAGACCATCGTTAAATCTCCTTTCTGACATTTTTCAGACAAAGTCTGTCCTGAACTGATATTACTGCTCCAAAAAACCTTTTTGCATCTCAGACGTACTGATTCACAGCGGAGAAACGTGCTGTTATACAAGCTGGATACTGCATTTTCATGAAGCGGCGGCCTTCCTGCGTCCCTCTCTGACACTTTAAACGCTTTAACTGTTATTATTTGCGCCGCTGTGAGAGACGGGCTGTGTGTGGATGTTAAGCTGCAGTCAGAGAGCTTAGGTTCGCTCGGGTTATGCCGTCGTGCAACCTGCTGTTGATGACGATTCAAAAAGCCAAATTACCCCAGCGTTACACTTTAAGTCTCTGCAGCACATTTGCGCCTTTTATTTTTCCGCCGCTGAAGGTGATGATTTAAGCTGTCACGCTGCCGAGCAGTTTAACAATGGTTTTATAATAATATTTCAGAAAGCTCAAAAAACATCCTGGACTGGGTCTGTAAAGTGCTTCAGTGTTTGTGTCTTTTGTGTGTGGCTCAGCGAAGGTAACGATTTAATCTGACATATTTCGGAGCAGCAGAATAATAATATTTCAGCGTGGTCTTTCTTAATAGCGGGGGAGAACAAAAGGCTGCAGGCCATTCATCCGGCTGAAGGCTTACTTTGACACCAGCTGCTCGGGGCTCGGCGGGGGCTCCGCTCCAGGAGTCGGGGGGTTCAGATGAGCTGCTGCTCAAACACGCTGACGGGGGGACGGCCGCAGGTTCAGGCCCACAGTTTGATCCTGTGGTCCGTCCTGCTGAAGCGCTCGTGAGCAAGGCGCTGATCCCGTCCAGCTCCGTGAAGGCTGTGAGCTCAGACTCACGAGCTAACACGCTAATCACACGCTAATCACACTACGATTAGCATATGTATGACGTCAAGTTGTGTTTCCGCTGCGTCGCGTGTGAACGTTGAGGTGAGAAATGTCGGGATGTAAACTGGATTAACTAGTGGATGCCTGGCTCAACGGCCCCACAATGCATTGCAGCAACTCAAAATGTGCTCTTTCAGAGCTGAGCTCCACAGGAAACGAGCAGCAGACGACTTCAGCCATGATTCAGTCTGCTGTTTCATATTTATTCTGTTTATCTTCCATAAATCAACCAGAGACAAAAGGAGATAGCACCTCCTCCTCCTCCTCCTCTTCCTCTTCCTCTTCCTCCTCCTCCTCCTCCTCCTCCTCTTCCTCTTCCTCTTCCTCCTCCTCCTTGTGAAGATCACGTGGCACCCTCCAAGAGCTTCTCCTATCCTGAACCATTTCATCAGGTGTGTCCACAGGTAGACCTGCTCGTTGTCTTCTGATTCGCTGTAATCAAAGCGACAGTAGCTGCTAACGTCGCGTCGCTCCGTCTTTGATCTTCATTCTTAATTCATCTAGAAATCAAACCTGAACCACAAACAATAACCTTTACTCGTTTTTTCCTAGAAAGTATTCCACTGAGCAGAAGAGGAACTGCTGACTTACGTTTCTGATAGTCGCTCAGCCGTAGTTTGGATCGATCGATACGGTCATGTGACGCAGGGAAGACGTATTGTTTGAACATACGTCAGCGTGAACAGAAGGCTGGTGACAGCACTCATTATTATTCATTTAATACACAGTACACAGTACACAGTATGCAGTACACAGTATGCAGTACACAGTATGCAGTACACAGTACACAGTATGCAGTTTGTAGTACATGCTGACAGTCCACAGTACGCAGTATGTTAGCGTGTGATTTGGACGTCATGCTGCGTCCTCACAGACCTGTCAAAGGTCTCTGGGGTCAGTCTGAGCTGTTCTTCCTCTGCAGAGCAGGAACGTGCTCCGAACCTTTCGTGGATGTCTAATAAAGAACTTAAGATGTTTTTTGTCACAGTTTTGGACCAATGACGGCTCGATGAGAAAGACAGCGGGGACTGAAACCGTCAGGACATGTCCTCTGAGGACATGACATGCGTTTCATGGCGTTGTTTAAAGTTCCAGCTTGTGCACATCATAAGACGTCATGAGATCATCAGTGACCTTACAAAGACGTCCAGACTTAAAGGCTTCACATGACGTCACTGCAGCTTCCTCAGCGACGTCGGCCGTGTGGAGGCGAGAGCGTCAGCGCACTTTGACCTTCTGTCTGTTACTCTGCGGCTCCATGATCCACGTCCTCCACGCTGCCGTCCGTCCCAACGGCCACAGACCCTCATTTAACGGAGAGCCTTCAGTCTGATGGCGTCCTGATCTTTGCAGCAGGTCTGATAGAGAGCCATCAAACGCTGAGAGGACTGTTCATTGTATTTTCACCAGTGTTTGAAGCAGCAGTCTGCTCACACTGTAAAAGATGTCGAGCTAAAATCACGAGAAGGAAGGAAGGAAAGGAACAAAAGCAGGAAAATGAAAAGAAAGCAAAGGAAGGAATAAAGGAGGCGGCGCGTCGTGTCTTCCAGGTTCGGCTTGTTCGCCGTGATTTCCCGACCGAGCAGAAGGCAAATGATGTTTTTGTGCTGAAAAGCGTATTTTGGGGTGTTTTGTGTGAACAGTCTTTGGTGTTTTCTGAGGGAGAAGCTAATGATTTAAGCTTGACATGTTGGAGCTTAATAACTGCAGAATAATAATATTTCAGCTCGCTCTTTCATAATAGCGTCGGCATCGAGGAGGAGAGAGAGCGGGCCATTCATGCGGCATGATGGGTAGTTTGACACGGGCTGCTTTTCTGCTCAGCACGATGTTTTCCACTTAGAGACGACGGGCGAGGGCACACACACACACACGCACACACACGCACACACACACGCACAGTTGAAGCACGTATGACAAATCCACGCGCGCAGGCCGTGTGTAATGTTCCTCATAGCAGAGGCTAACAAATGCTAACACAGCGCAGGCCTGTCAGTCTGCGCGTCGACGGGTTGACGAGAAGCATTTAGAGCTCACTCTCCTGACACACACCCTTCATCTGCAATGACAGCTAGCAAGCTATTATTAACACACACACACACACACACACACACACACACACACACACACACAGGTATGCACATCAAACTGACAGCTCGGCTATTAACCCCCAGCCCTGACTGAACCCTCATATACATCACAGCAGGGCTACGTGTGTGTGTGTGTGTGTGTGTGTGTGTGTGTGTGTGTGTGTGTGTGTGTGTGTGTGTGTGTGTGTGACTGACAGCGGATGGCAGCCGCTCTGCAGCCGCAGTGTAAAAACAAAGTGAGACGCGGTCGACAAAAAGATCAGCGTTGCCTTCGGCGTCGACGGTAAACACGCGGTGAAAGTATGAAAACAGAGCAAACAAACACAGTTAGCGAAAAACTGAAATGAGCTGGAGAGGAAGTCGTCCTCAGCCCGCCGCAGTGCGACAGCGGGACTCCTCAGAGGTCACCTGCACGTCACGACCAGCGCTCGGGCGGTTGACGTCGTGAGAACTCTACGCTCTGCGACAACAAAGATGGAGGCGTGATGAGCGTTGCGTTTGAAGACGAGCGGCGGTTACGGAACTTTAACATCGTCGTGGCTGAGCTAAAACCACTTTCCTCAAGCTTAAAACACGCCTGAAACATCGGTAATGATCTCTCACTGCACGGCTAAACCATGAGTGCACAACTACAGCAAGCGCAGAGGGTCAAAGCCGAGTGCAAGCAGCAATGAACACGCTGGTTTGTGGTTTTACCGCCTTTGTTTTCTTTTCTTAAAAACAAAGTTTTTCGGTCGTTGTGCTTCGACGGCCGGCCCGACGTTCACACACAGCCCAAATCTGAACTGAACTTCCTCTTTGTCTTCTTCCTCTGCAGAACTCGGTTACATTATTTCTTTTTTTTTGTCGTCATTAGACGTTAATTTTCATTTCCCATCACCTTATTGTTGAGCGTGGAGGCTGCGCATGGACCACGGGCCGCTAATTACAGCAGGGAACTGATTAGAGTGGCCACCAGATTAACGGCTAATCGAGCGCTAATGCCTGAGGAGAGAGCTCCGTGTCTGATTAATGACACAGCTACAGTGCTGCCAGATTGGGTGGATTTCCGCCCATTTGGGTGGTTTTGGGTTGCATTGAACGGGGGAAATGGGCCGGGTGGGTGGACGGGATCTGGGCTGGTTTACTACGAGCTGGGCTCTTTTTTAAACATGAGAAATGACAGAATATCACAATATATTCCTCAATTCTTTTTATTCATGCAAACACATCCAGTCACACCGTCCATGTGACAGCTTTGGTTTATTCTGCTGAGAAGACACATGAGCTGCCATCACTCACCTGTTTACCTGCGGAATGTCCCACACAGGTGTTTCTGGAGCGTGTTGACTTTGAGCTGTGGGCTGCACGGTGGCACAGCAGGTAGTGCGCATGCCTCACAGCATGAAGGTCGCCGGTTTGATTCCCGGGTCGGGCCTTTCTGTGTGAAGTTTGCATGTTCTTCCCGTGCATGCGTGGGTTCTCCCCGGGTACTCCGGCTTCCTCCCACAGACCAAAAACATGCTCATTAGGTTGATTGGTGACTCTAAATTGCCCCTAGGTGTGAATGGTTGTGTGTTTGTGCCCTGTGATTGGCTGGCGACCGGCCCACGGTGTACCCCGCCTCCCACCCGTTGATAGCCGGGATAGGCTCCGGCCCCCCCGCGACCCCGAAAGGGATAAGTGCCATAGAAAATGGATGGATGGATGGACTTTGAGCACAGCGCTCCAGCTGTTTTGGCCTGCTAAAGGCTAGCTAGGCTAGATGGCTAAAAGGCCTGCTAGCTCGAAGGCTAGCTAGCAGGCTAAACAGACGTCCTTTGAATAACTTGTTGGTTAAAGGAGTTTCCTGTCAAAACAGTTAGCTAGCACCATGAAACTGCTGGTTCAGATGGCTGTTACCTCACTAAGCTGACAGTGCTAACAGCTAGCTGGACCTAAAGAAAGCTAGCTAAACTGCATGATTGAATGTTGGCGTGAACATTTGTTCCGGTTAAATCTTCCTCTCTAACAAGCTCAAACACATGAGAATAAACTCGTATTTCACTTGATCGTGAAACTGTGACGGACTCTGTTCATTCATGAGCTAACGGAAGTTCATGCACAGCTGTCAACATCTGGAATGGGCCTTTCTGCATAATGAGTACTTTTACTTTTGGTACTTGAAGCTTATTTTGAAGATAATACTTTTGTACTTCTACAGTACTTCTGGTATTTCTACACTGAGGTATTACTGCTGTTTTACTGCAGAGACCAAAGACAACAGCTACTGTTTAGCTTTCTGATATGACAACATGAATAAACATGAGCGAATCAAAGCCGCTGTGAATTTTATGAACACCCCCGAACTGAAGTCTGAGGCCTGGCTGCTGCGTGGGTCCACTGTGGGCACGTCGTCACTGATCGAATATTTATTGTTTCCCACGTTGAGATATTGAATTCATTTTGACTCCTGCAGCACCTACACATGTTTCCACCCTGTGAGTGTGTGCTGCTCTGCACATCTCCCCTCCAGACACCAGTTCACAGCCTGTACTTCAGGAGAAGTACTTCCAGTATTACAAGTCTAAGTACTGCAGCAGCAGATCAGACATCAATGACTCCACAGCAAAGATCAATAAACCATCAAAACAACATCATCATCATCATCATGTCATCTCAACTGTTGGTAGTTTAATTTATAACAAAACATCCTATTTTATAAACTCTTCATATGTTTTACGTGTAATATATACAAGTACCTCACATGTACTTCACACTGCAGCAGAGTAAATGTACTGCGTTATAATCCACCTCTGGACGACAGTGACTGATCACATGACAGCAGTTGACTCTGCCGCTGCACCTGTCACAGGTACGAGCGTCGGGCCTGCAGAGCGTCTGAGCCGTCAGGTACCCGAGGAGGAAGGCGATGTTTGGATTTTCCACAAAGAGCCTCAGTGTGAGCGGCGAGGCCTCCATGATGCTGCCGCTGAAAGCTGGAGGAAATCCACTCTGCGGAGGAGGGGGGAAGAGAAGTGATGAAACCAGCCTTATCAGTGACGGATTTCAAAATAAAAGACAGGGCGGTGTTCAAAAACAGAGCGTTCTCCATAACAAACATGGACGTCACCAGTTTCACAACCAACAGCTGCAGCGAGAGTTCAGGTGAGGTCGTAGAAACACAGACAGGTGATAAATCTGCCTGCTGGGCTTCTCCCTTTACAGGATCAGTCCACCCAGATGGAGTTCAGCCCGCTCTGGATTTATTTTGACGTCTCAAACTTCTGGCTGTCAGAGAGACCTGGACCGACGTGTGCTTTCCTTCTGATTCAGGTGAACTGAACCTTTAACCCTTTCAGCTCCACGTCGTGAAGCACACTTCCCTTCATCTGTCAGTGCGACAGCAGCATCAGAGTGACTTTACTCAAACATGTCGTGACGTCCAGCACGTCATCCTGAGAGTCTCCTCTGAGGACCCCACGCTCTGGAAAATGAGTGTTTTGTCTCATCCGGCCTGAGATGAGTCGATGGAAACCACTTCATCTGTGTGTGTGTAGAGATACAGGACGCTATTAGCCTAGCTTAGCTCAAAGACTGCAAGCAGGGGGGACTGTTAGCTTAGCTTAGCTTAGCTTCCTCAAAACAGAAAGCTTAATATCTAGTTAAGTCGGTCTGCTGGTCTGCTGTGTGACGGTCAGATGATGCGTCTGCCTTCGTCACATCTTCTCTTCTGAATGACAGGAAGTTCACAGCCATCGAACCTTTCCTGCTCCATCTCATCGCCGTCTGTTCGTCCAATCAGAGGCGTCGCTGAAGCGACAGCCTGCCTCAGCCAACAGATCATCTCCCTCCTCTTCCTCACAGCGACTCTCCGCTCCAGCTGAAGCTTTGTGAAAATAGAAAACAGGAAGTTCAGGATGACAGAGGACATTAAAAATATTTCCACCTCCTCTTCATCCCGCTGCTCCTCTTGCTCCTCGTCTATCAATAAAGGTGTTGATGGGAGCAGGCAGAAAAAAAGACGCAAGCCTCAAACACATGAACACAATCTGTCACGCTCCTAAATATACCTCCAACACGTCCTCCCATCCTCGCCTCCTTCCATCCTCGTCTCCTTCCTCGCTCACATCCTTCCCTCCTTCTCCTGCTCCCCATCATCCATCATTCCCTCCTGTACGTTCGTTCATGTCAGACGTCCAACGCTCCATGAACTCATCACCCTGTCACTCCTCCTTTTTCCTCACTTATTTCCTCCCCTCTCGTCTTCTCATGCCTCCCATCACTCCTTTCTTCCACCCCTCTTTCTGTCATCACTCCTTTTCTTTCCTCTGTCAGCCTTCTTTCTGTCTTTCCTTCTCCTCCTTCTGTCCAGCATTCACTCGTTCATCACTCCTCATCCAAACATCTGAAGCCAAATTTAACTAAACTACAAAAAAACTCTTTACTGGACGAATGTGTCGGCTGCTTCAGATGTTTATGATGAAAGAAATGATTATAGAATATTATACACAGTCTTCAGCTGGACGGTACACACACACAGTCACACAGTCACACACAGGCACACACACACAGTCACACAGGCGCACACACACACTTATTGTAGTCTTATATCTCTTGGTATCTGATGTCCCTGACGTTCCTCTGAGCGTCTTCACTGCAGTACGAACCTCACTGTGTCTTTGTATTACAGAGTATAAGTACTGCAGTAATACTGTGCAGTTTGCTGAACACACGCACACACACACGTCTCGGCACAGTAGGTTCACCTGCTCTGAGCTGAGATCAGCTGTTTCCCGTCGCAGTATTCCTTGAAGTACTGATATGAAGTACTCGGAAGTTTCCTGTTTGTTGGCGTTTTCTTCGCTGGTGTTTTGTCATCTGAAGGTCACTTTGTCTCATTTTCCTTTGCTCTGTTTGACTCCCCCCCCGCCCCCCCCCCCCCCCCAGCCCCCGCTCCCCCCTCCCCACTCCCACCCCTCATCTCCACCTGAGGTTGACTGTCAATCAAACAGGGACGGGGGGTGAGGAGGAGGAGGAGGAGACAGATGGAGGTGAAGGAGGAGGCCTCGGTGCTGCTGGCACTCAGTCTGCGTGCGTCTATATGTGTCTATATATACTGAGTGACTATATGATGAGACTAAACATGGAGGACGACTGCAGATGGAGCTGACGGGGTCACGTCTGTCTGAGCTGGTCTCTGTCTGTCCGTCCGTCCGTCTGTCTGTCTTCAGCCCTGCACTCTATAGAAGATATACATTTGATTTCTTATAGAGACGCTCAGCGGAGCTCTGTGTGCGTCTTCTTTGACGTCTAAAGTGTCCAAGACAAAAATAAATACAGAAGCAGGACAGGACAGGACAGCACAGGACAGGACAGGACAGGACAGCACAGCACAGCACAGCACAGCACAGCACAGCACAGCACAGGACAGGACAGGACAGGACAGCACAGCACAGCACAGCACAGCACAGAACAGGACAGGACAGGACAGGACAGGACAGGACAGCACAGCACAGCACAGCACAGCACAGCACAGCACAGGACAGGACAGCACAGGACAGCACAGGACAGCACAGCACAGCACAGCACAGCACAGCACAGCACAGGACAGGACAGGACAGGACAGGACAGGACAGGACAGCACAGCACAGCACAGCACAGCACAGCACAGGACAGGACAGCACAGGACAGCACAGGACAGCACAGGACAGGACAGGACAGGACAGCACAGCACAGGTTAGGACAGGACAGCACAGGTTAGGACAGGACAGCACAGGACAGCACAGGACAGCACAGGACAGGACAGGACAGGACAGCACAGCACAGGACAGGACAGGACAGGACAGGACAGCACAGGACAGGACAGGACAGCACAGGACAGGACAGGACAGGACAGCACAGCACAGGACAGGACAGGACAGCACAGGACAGGACAGGACAGGACAGGCCGATCGACGTGTTTAAAGTAGATAATCGATTGTTTGGAAAGACGTGGCTCAGCTGTGATGTGTGTCAGCGTTTCTCAACATCAGACGTCTGTTTCACAACATATTCAGTCTAATCTGTCCTCCTTCCTCCTCCTCCTCCTCCTCCTCCTCCTCCTCCTCCTCCTCCTCCTTCCTCCTCCTCCTCCTGCTCCTCCTCCTTCCTCCTCCTCCTCCTCCTCCTCCTCCTCCTCCTCCTCCTGCTCCTCCTCCTCCTCCCTGGCTCTCTTCATCACCTCTAGTTTACTTTTCTGTGGTTATTTTTGGATTTCGGTTTATTAAATACTGAGAATTGATCGATCGGCTACATGAGTCATCCAGTCTGAGCGAGTTTTTCTAGAAACCACTTCTTCATCCTTCCTCGTCCGTGACTCAGGTGACATCACTCGAGGACACTGATCGGACTCATCTGTAGTTGAACCTGGAAACAGACTTTTCCTTCACATTCACGCTGTAGTTGACTGCAGTCGAGTATTTTCACTGTGGTATTAATACTTTTACTGCAGTAAAGCTTCTGAGTACTTCTTCCACCTCAGAGTGCCTGCAGGTCTAAGCTGCCTTGCTCAGCGGCAGAGGCAGCAGGTTTCTGAACGTCTTGGTAGAGGAGCACATGTGAACACACACACACACACACACACACACACACACACACGCACACAGAACACACACACACTGTGCTTTGATGTTCTTTGTGGCATTTAAACGTAATGTGTTGATATGACGGCGTGCAGCTGTACTGTGTTTCTGTGTGTGTGTTACCAGCTGTTCCTGTATGTGTATGTTACCTTCTGAGTGTGTGTTTATTCTTCAGGGCAGATTTCAACACTCACTCACACACACAAACACACACACACACACGCACTCACACACACGCGCACACACACACTCTCACTCCTGCAGGTCATGCGGGTGTTCGTCCAAATCTTCGCTCGGCTCCGATCACTGAGAAAATAAACTCTGAGAGCGTTTATTATTCCTGACCTGCCAGCTGGGAGTGTGTGTGTGTGTGTGTGTGTGTGCGTGCATGTGTGTGTGTGCCTGTGTGTGTGTGTGCGTGTGTGTGTGTTGAAGCCTCTCCAGGTTTAAGCTGTTGAACTTGGCCGACCTCCACCAATCACTTTGTCTCCTTCACTCTTCCTCCTTCTCTTCCTCCTCTATCTTCTTCTTCTCTTGATTCATCATCTCTCCTGCATTCCTCCCCTCTGCTCCTCCTCCTCCTCCTCCTCGTCTTGCTCGTTTCTGTCCGTCCTCAGCTCGTCCTCTCTCACGGCTCTTCGGTCCTGCCGTGGTGTTTATATAGATTTCACTCTGCTGAAACAACATTAGCAGCGTTCTGTCTAAACACAGAAAAAAGCTGAATATTAAAATGAAACCAAACAAACAAAATGCTGTTACGAGGAGTCAAAACACGAAGGCCTGCAGCCGAATGAGCGGCAGACTTAAAGCTCCCTGCGGAGTTTCCCTCCAAACAAACAAACCTTTCTGTTTGCGTTCGCTGTCTCGTGTTTGTGTCCAAACTGTTGGATTTGTGAAGCTGTTTTTTACTTTAACTCGTGCATCGTTTACATCCCAGTCTGCCAGCTTCTTCCTCACTGCTGTCCATCAGCGGAGGAGTGTGAAACAGCCGGAACGCTGCACCTTTAAACGCCGTCACACTCAAGTCATCAGTCAGGCTAGTTTTAAAGGTGACTGCAGACTCCTCCCCCCAAATGGAGAGGAGCGACGCCTGCAGGAGGCCGTGAGGCGGAGGGCGAGGAGGATGGCGAGGCGAAGGGTGAGGAGGACGGCGAGGAGGAGGAGGGCGAGGAGGAGGGCGAGGAGGAGGACGGCGAGGAGGAGGACGGCGAGGAGGAGTGCGAGGAGGACGGCGAGGAGGACAGCGAGGAGGAGGAGGGCAAGGAGGATGGCGAGGAGGAGGGCGAGGAAGACGGCGAGGAGGAGGAGGGCGAGGAGGAGGGCGAGGCGGAGGGCGAGGAGGAGGGCGAGGAGGAGGAGGGCGAGGAGGAGGACGGCGAGGAGGAGGATGGCGAGGAGGAGGGCGAGGAAGACGGCGAGGAGGAGGAGGGCGAGGAGGAGGGCGAGGCGGAGGGCGAGGCGGAGGGCGAGGAGGAGGGCGAGGAGGAGGACGGCGAGGAGGAGTGCGAGGAGGACAGCGAGGAGGAGGAGGGCAAGGAGGACGGCGAGGAGGAGGGCGAGGAAGACAGCGAGGAGGAGGAGGGCGAGGAGGAGGGCGAGGAGGAGGAGGGCGAGGAGGACGGCGAGGAGGAGGAGGGCGAGGAGGAGGGCAAGGAGGACGGCGAGGAGGAGGGCGAGGAGGAGGGCGAGGAGGAGGACGGCGAGGAGGACAGCGAGGAGGAGGGCGAGGAAGACGGCGAGGAGGAGGAGGGCGAGGAGGACGGCGAGGAGGAGGAGGGCAAGGAGGACGGCGAGGAGGAGGGCGAGGAAGACGGCGAGGAGGAGGAGGGCGAGGAGGAGGAGGGCGAGGAGGAGGGCAAGGAGGACGGCGAGGAGGAGGGCGAGGAGGAGGACGGCGAGGAGGAGTGCGAGGAGGACAGCGAGGAGGAGGAGGGCAAGGAGGACGGCGAGGAGGAGGGCGAGGAAGACGGCGAGGAGGAGGAGGGCGAGGAGGAGGGCGAGGAGGAGGAGGGCGAGGAGGACGGCGAGGAGGAGGAGGGCGAGGAGGAGGAGGGCGAGGAGGACGGCGAGGAGGAGGAGGGCGAGGAGGACGGCGAGGAGGAGGAGGGCGAGGAGGAGGGCAAGGAGGACGGCGAGGAGGAGGGCGAGGAAGACGGCGAGGAGGAGGAGGGCGAGGAGGAGGGCGAGGAGGAGGAGGGCGAGGAGGACGGCGAGGAGGAGGAGGGCGAGGAGGAGGGCGAGGAGGAGGGCGAGGAGGACGGCGAGGAGGAGGGCGAGGAGGAGGGC
>NC_092069.1:26620000-26637500 GCF_039877785.1 Chaetodon trifascialis
GATCGTTACTACAACACACACGTTAAGAAGGTTTCGTACGGACGGAACAAGCTCCAACCATCAAAGCCTGAGAGTCACAGTCCAGGGCTAAATGTCCACAGAGGACTCAATGTCCGAGCCACAACCACCAGACTACAGGAGCGCTGTCTTTGTCTCACTGTCCTGTCTCAGAGTCCAGCGTCTTCCTGTTTAACTGAAGCTCTGCAGATGAGTGGAAAACAAGCTTCATCCCAGCATGAACACACTCACTCATTCATTTCAATGAGGAGTTACAGACAGGTCGAAACTGGAGCAGGACCAGAGACTCCAGGAGGTTACTGGTCCCAGTCCACAGACAGTCTGGTCCATAAAAAGACTGTTTTTACACTTTAGTTTTTGTCCAAATTAAATAAACGAGGTAGAACATGTTGATGATAACATGTTGCCACCTTTAGACAGAGCCAGGCTAGCTGTTTCCCCCTGTTTCCAGTCTTTATGCTAAGCTAAGCTAAGCTAAGCTAAGCTAAGCTAAACAGCAGGCTTCATATTTAACAGAAACATTCTCAACAAATCTCTGCAGAAACATCCAAAATCAATCAAAGTCCAAAGTTTGAACTGTTGTCCAGCAAACTGTGAATTTTGAGGACTTTTTACACACACACACACACACACACACACACACACACACACACACACACACACACACACACACACACACGTGCAGACTCGTATTTCATGAACACACACACACAGAGTGCAGGGCAGCGCGGTGTGTTTAAGTGTGTTAACCACATTAAAGGAGCTGTGTAATGTGCAGCAGCAGCCTCCAGGAAACCAGAGCCGCTCTGAAAGTCACATTATAAATTTTTGATCAAATTGAGGATATTTTCCAAACGGCTGAAACCCGACGCCATATTTTCAGCCTCTGGTTTCCTTTTTCTTTTCTTGAAGGAGCCGCGGCGGCGTTAATGCGGCCTCTCTCCGGTTTCTGTTTGTCGCTTCCCAGCGTTCGTGTCTAAAAACTGGTGATGAGATTTGCATCGAGCGGAGAGGCACTAAAACCATCAAACCCACCGCCGTTTGGCCGGCAGGATGGCGGGATGAGAGGCCGATGTAACCAAAGCTTCCAGATCTGTAATCGCCTCACACGCGCACACTCCGTGATGGATAAATAGACACACACACTCAGGGAGATGGACACATTAACTCGCACCTCCGTCTCTCACGTTACATCTCGCTTTACATCCTCCTCCATCCTCGCCGCTCCTCTCTGTGTCCTCCTCCTCCTCCTCCTCCTCCTCCTCTTCTTCTCTTCTCCTCTGCGCTCATCAGGAAGATACTTTCCTGCCTTTCGGGTCGTTAAGACATTCGGCTTCGTCGTCCGTCTGCAGAACAGGCTTCAGATCAGCGTTACAAGAAACAAACTGTACGGAGGTCAGAGATCAGAGGTCGAGGTCTGCAGAGGAGTCGCAAGCTGTTTCGGGCTCAGACTCCTTCGATACCGACTGGAGACGTCCCCGAGGGTCGATGAGGTCTGTCCCTCACCGCGAGCTGAGCGCCAGAGACGGGTGGAGTTCAACAGTATCAGCAGTGATGGAGGAAGTACTCAGAACAGTACTACAGTAAAAGTACTGCTACTATGATCAGGAAAATGAACTTCAAGTATAGAAACCACAAGTACTGCAGAGCAGTAAAGTGTCCCCTGTGTCTGCTGTCCTCTTGTCTCTGGTCTCTGTAGATCATGGTGTCTCCTCGCTCATGTCTCAGCAGGACGTTCCTGTTGGAGTTGGTTGAGGTGGAGCTCACTTTAAACTAATGATTCTTTTCATTCTGGATCAATCAGCTGATCATTTCCTCCATCGATCGATCGATTGGTTTGGAAACGTTGTGCAAACAGAGAGAAATGTGGTCACGATGAGCCCAAAGTGATGCCTTCACCGTGTTTGTTTGGTCCAAAGCTCCACATGATGACAGACACATTGAGATGATTGAGAGGAAAAGCAGCCAATCAGACATCAGAGAAGATCAAACATCACATGATTCCACAGCAGAGATCAATAAACCATTAAAACAACAGATGATCAATCATGTCAGCTGAACTGTAAAGTAACTAAAGCTGTTGGATAAATGTAGTCGAGTAAAAGTAGAAAGTGGCACAAAAACGCTTTAAATGTGTACTTAAGTGCAGTACTTGAGTAAATGTACTTCATTACATTCCAGCACAGGTTCTGTCTTCAGAGCCGAGAAGAGAAACGATGTTTGTGTTTTCTCTGACTGACTCATAAGAAACACATCACTCCTGTGTGTGTGTGTGTGTGTGTGTGTGTGTGTGTGTGTGTGTGTGTGTGTGTGTGTGTGTGTGTGTGTGTGTGTGTGTGTGTGTGTGAATTTATGTGTGTGTGCAACCACAGAAGTGCAAAAACACAAGTTGACAGATTTTTCTGAAAACCTTAAGAGCAATTTAAAAAATCCATAACGGCAATCAGATTTCCTCCAAACACACACACACACACACACACACACACACACACACACACACACACACACACACACACACACACACACACCGAGCAGATATCTGGTGTCTCTGAGGTGACTCAAGATGCAGAACAAATCCAGTTTAGACTGAGAGAGGAAATATCATGATGGGAGTGTGTGTGTGTGTGTGTGGGGGGGGGGGTCTGTCTGTCTGTCTGTCTGTCTGTGTGTGTGTGTGGGTGTGTGTGTGTGTGTGTGTGTGTGTCCATGGTCTGAGCTCTCTGCGATCACCTGTGCCGTGTTTGAACACACGTGTTCTGTGTTTACAGCAGCTCATCATGGACTTGTGTTATGAAACATGTTTTAAACGAGGTCCATGAACACAACATGTGAACCAGCTGTGATCCCAGCGCCTCTTCCTCCCCTGATCCTCATCCTCAGACTAAATCTGAGTCATTATTGGTCAAATATAATCACAGTGAACGTGACTGTGGTTTAACTCGCTTTAACTCCAGGTGAGAAAGTGCACGTGTGTATAATCATATAGAAAATGTATTAAAAGAAAAACGTCGGCCAACGTTTCCTGGAAGTCAGTGAAAGCAGCGTTTGTCTTCTCATGAGACGAATGAGTCCACACCAGAGGAGCGCTCTGTTTTCCTCTGCTGTCTCAGTGACTGTAAACACACCACAACAAACAAACAGGACACAACCGCAACAACGACTCGACCGCTCTCGCTCTCTGTCCATACACACACACACACTTTGACCCTCACTCTGCTGTTCACACACACATCCTCTCTCAACAACTGTAGCTTGTTGCCACGACAACCTGACATCAATAACATGATAATAATCTATCAATTAATCAATGAGCACATTTACCCAAAAACACTCTCTCTGTCCACACACACACACACACACACACACACACACACACACACACACACTGCCCTCTCTGTGTGTGTTTACTGTCAGGTTGGTTGATGGCTGCTTCAGGACCTTCCTGTCATCACCGCCATCAGTCAGCAGATATTACCCTCGTCTGACCACACACACACACTGGTGAGGTTCGTGTGTGCGTGCAGGTCAGAGTGTGTGTGTTAAATATTTCCCCCGCAGCCTGATGTAGATCGACGACAGATCCTCTGCCGCCGCCGGCCGAGCTTCATGTTTTAGAGATGTGGTGTGTTAATAAGAGATGAGTGTTTACTGAGAGCAAAGTGTCTCTGTCTTCGCACACACACACACACACACACACACACACACACACACACACACACACACACACACACACACACACACACACACACACACACTCCTGTTCTGACATGTTCTTTTTCCTCTACATCGTGTGCTGCGTTCAGGGGATGTGGGACTATCGAGCACTTTACAGTGTTTCGGCTCATCCTAGCACAAAGTCTGAGAAGGGAAACTGTTTAAGGGAAAATAAGATTTTTTTTTTTAACCTCAATGGTCACGACATAAAAACTGGAACTCCTGCTGGGACTGGTAGCCATGTTAGCTCATACAGGTAGCCACAGGTGTGAGTGGCGGCCAATCACAGGCCTTGAAACACACACATACTGTCAAACCTGCATTATGCGGCCACAGAAAACTTGTAATTCTAATTGTACTTGTGTTTCTGAACGTCAGCAGCTACGAGCGCACAAGTCAACCGCACGTCTAAATAACGTCCCAGCAAACCACTTTGTCAAACTTTGTCTCAAAATGACGTCGTGATGGAAAGCTGCGCAGCTGCAGACGACCCGTCTGCGCCTGCTTTTGTTTTATGAAAGTAAAACCCAGATGCCCCACCTTTTATTGGACACTGAACGCAGCAGCAGATAATGTAACCCTGAAGCTCATATTTGTGAGGCGGTCAGCACACACACACATACACACACACACACACACACACGTCGGTGAGGCGTAATGTGGTTGCAGCCTGGTTAGGATCGATTTCCTGCCCACTCACTTTAATAAATGTCTTCTGGAGTCATTAAAGGAAGAGAAAGCATCAGCTGCATCGATCCTCGCAGTTCATCACACACAATATTCACTATTTAGTCCAAACTGATGGTCGAGAGTCTATTACAGCGAGTGGATCACAGAGAGAGAGAGAGGCTTCAGTGGAGTCCAGTGTTTGTCTGTCGGTGACGTTTATCCAAACCTCAGTGAAACATGAAATCCACGTTATGACGGCCGTGAAGGACGTTGCTGATGCTGAGTCAGACCTGGAGACGGTGTGTGTCTGAGCTGTCTCATGATTATTACTATTATTATTATTATCGTGAATAGTGCTGGTCCTCATCGCCTCCTGAGATGTTTCATCCACGAAAGCACTTTGTCATCATACATGACGCAGCAAAGATCCGCACTGTGACCGCATTTTCCTTCATTTTCTGGAGCTCATGTGGAGGCAGGAACAAAGAAATTCAGAGCAAATCGACTCATAAATCAGTTGATGAATGAGGTGAAACTGGAGTCTGTCAACGCAGCGCAGACAAATAAAGGTTGGAAAAAAACATTATGTCGAGCTGAAATGTGCCATCTGGAAGCTGAGAGGTTTCAATTCAATCTACCAGCAGCTGAAGGAATGCGTGTGTGTGTGTGTGTGTGTGTGTGTGTGTTGACAGCTTCAGTCTTCATCAGGAGGAAGTGTGTGTGTACGTGTGTGTGTCTGTGTGTGTGAAGTGTAAGTGTGAGAGCAAGTCGTTCAGTGATCCTTAAAAATCTCCCTCATGTAAATTGATAGTACACCTTCTATATTGTGTGTGTGTGTGTGTGTGTGTGTGTGTGTGTGTGTGTGTGTGTGTGTGTGTGTGTGTGTGTGTGAGTGTGTGTGTGTGTGTGGCCTGTGTAAGTGAAGAAGCAGCCTCTCTGACCTTTGACCTCTGCCATCAGCCTCAGTCTAACCAGATGCCGTGTTTCTTTCTTCGTATATTCTCCAGCCCAACGTTCAGCTCGACGCTGCAGCCGATAAACTGCTCGTTTGTTTATTGATGACGCTGTTTGTTTGTTTGTTTGTTTGTTTGTTTGTTTGTTTGTCATAAAGTCAAATGATTTCCAGCTTCGGCTCACCGTGTTTGAATGACACAACAGTTCTGAGGTTAAAGTGCTCGATTTCAGCTTTTTGAGAGCGTTTGCAGGTGGAACTTTTTACCCCTGTGAGATTTAAAAAGGTAGATTTCCTGCACACCTGCACCTGTAAACACCCTGAAATAAAGTTCACCATCAGCACTTTAACATCATGATCTTTGTGAGCCCTGTGGAGCTCCGCAAAACGCGGCAGAAACAATATAAAAAATATTAAAAAATCCATCCATTTTCTATGCCGCTTATCCCTTTCGGGGTCGCGGGGGGGGCCGGAGCCTAACTCGGCTATCAACGGGCGAGGGGCGGGGTACACCCTGGACCGGTCGCCAGCTGATCGCAGGGCACATACACACACCATTCACACTCACACTCACACCTAGGGGCAATTTAGAGTCACCAATCAACCTAATGAGCATGTTTTTGGTGTGTGGGAGGAAGCCGGAGAGAAGCCACGCATGCACGGGAAGAACATGCAAACTTCACACAGAAAAGCCCGACCCGGGAATTGAACCTGCGACCTTGCTGTGAGGCACGCACACTACCTGCTGCACCACCGTGCAGCCCTATATAAAAATATATATATAAAATATGCTAGCATGAGCAAGCTAACAATGCTAGCATGCTGATGTTTAGCAGGTATAATGTTTACCTTGTTCACCATCTCAGTTTAGCATGTTAGCATGCTAACATTCCCTGCTAATAAACAGAAAGCACAGCTGCAGCTGATGGAAAAGTCATCAGTGTTGATGGTGTTTGACATTTTGACCTGATGATGGCGCTAAATGGAAGGTCACCAGAGCTGTTTCAGTTCATCCTGAACTGAACATGAACGTCTGAACGTTTCATCTCATCCACATCACATCCATCAGAGATACTTCTCTCTGAACACAAAGAGGTGACTGACAGATCAACACCACCGTCCGTGGAGCTACGATGCTAACACGGCTACAGATCAATCAATATTAACACTAACCAATCAAATCTGGCTTCCTCTGTAGTGGAAGTGTGGGAACCACTGCTTAATGTGGACATCCAGTTTCAGCAGGAAATACGTCACAACAAGGAAGTAACGGCACCATTTCATTGGCTGTTTTAAACAGTCCTGAAACATGAGGAAGCAGGAGAGGACGAAGAGAGAACGAGGAGAGGACGCAGGAGAGGATGAAGAGACGAGGAGAGGACGAAGAGAGAACGAGGAAAGGACGCAGGAGAGGACGAGGAGAGGACGAAGAGAGAACGAGGAGAGAACGAAGAGAGAACGAGGAGAGAACGAAGAGAGAACGAGGAGAGGACGCAGGAGAGGATGAAGAGAGGACGAGGAGAGAACGAAGAGAGAACGAGGAGAGAACGAAGAGAGAACGAGGAGAGGACGCAGGAGAGGATGAAGAGAGGACGAGGAGAGGACGAAGAGAGAACGAGGAGAAGACGCAGGAGAGGACGAGGAGAGGATGAAGAGAGAACGAGGAGAGGACGAAGAGAGAACGCAGGAGAGGACGAAGAGAGGACGAAGAGAGAACAAGGAGAGGACAAAGAGAGAACGAGGAGAGGATGAAGAGAGAATGCAGGAGAGGACGAAGAGAGGACGAAGAGAGGACGAAGAGAGAACAAGGAGAGGACGAAGAGAGGACGAAGAGAGGGTGAAGAGAGGACGAAGAGAGAACAAGGAGAGGACAAAGAGAGGACCAGGAGAGGACGAAGAGAGGACCAGGAGAGGACGAAGGACGCCGACTCTCAGTGGCAACACAAGATTTGTTTCTTCCTTGTTTGTTTGTTTGTTTGCTGCTTGCTTTTACTGAGAGGTGATCATCATCATCATCGCACACAAACACACTCAGTCATCCGCCGGCTCGGCCCTGCATCGCCGTTGTTCCTGTAATTGTTGCCTAGCAACAGGTTGGTGCCCTCTGTTATTATGTTTACTGGAAATGTTTGTTGTAAACAAGGAAGAGGGAGGAGGAGAGAGGGGAGGAAGAGGAGGGAAGAGGGGGTCGAGGAGGGAAGGAAGCGACGGAGGAAGGAAGCAGGAGAGGAAGGAGAGAGGAAATGAGGAGAGTGAGTGTAACGAGGTGAGAGAGCGGTGAAGTGACCTGCAGCTAAAATCTATCATTATCCAAAACAAAGCACTCGGCGGCCGGCCGGCCACGCCCCCGCCTGACACTCAGGACTCATTCTCCCATAATTCCTCTGACCCCCGGCCGGGGCTAAGTAGCATTTGCCAACCAGTTTGTGATAATTACCGCTTTGAAATGCCAGGGCGAGCTCGGCGCCATGCTAGGGCAGCGTGCTAGCATATGCTAATGGCTAAACAACATGATAAGTCCTTCAAGGTGAAGTAGAAGGTATTGTTCATAATTACTGGTTAGCTGTTAACTGTTAGCTTGTGGTGGTGGCTTAATGTATGACTGGAGACGTGGTCACACTTAGCCATTAGCTTACAGAGGGCAATGTGGAAAGGCCTTTAGAGTCAGTAATTAGCCACTAGCGGTTAGCATTTCACACATAAATGGCTGCAGAGAGTCGGTTTGTGAAATTTTAGCAAAGATAGAGATAAAGACGGAGCAAATGTGTATGACATTATGCATAGAACAAGCAAAGCATGTTGGGAGAACAAGTCATGTGACCATAATTCATTCAAACTTTATCTATAAAAGGACTATTACGGACAGGAGGAGGGCCGTGGACCAGCAGAGGAGTCCCACAGGGCTGCATCCTGGACCTCTGCAGTTCATCAGAGAACCGTCGGACGTTCTCCTGAAGGTCAGCAATGTGTTTGTTTGCTTTCTTGAGTAGTGTGTCGTTCTCACAGGACATAGTTTGTGTGGTTAGCTTAGCCACCAAGCTAACGACAAGCTTAGGGAAGCAGCAGCGGGAACAGTAAACCAAGTGTAATCTAGTAAGAAAGTAAGCATGGATGCCATGAAAAACCAACGGCGCCATGATGAAATGGTCAAAGACGAGTAAAACCGTTAAGATCCATTATGATTAGCAGGTTAAAATGTTTAAAAAAGGAATTTAGAGGAGATTGACGGTGCTAAAAAGAAGCCACAGTGCAAATGAGCTGCAGTGTTGAATCCACGATGGGCTGTGGGCTCATGGGAAATGGCGTTCATTACAGGCTGTGAGACAAAAACACTACATAAACAACAACATTAGATTCTGTTAGAATAATATGACGCGAGGAGGACGACGGCTCCAGAGCTGGATTCATTTATCAGCGTCCTTCCAAACGTCTCTTTGCCTCTCTGTAAGCTGAATATTGATCGATCGGGTTGATCGTGTGCTGCTGGAGGCCGCTGAAGTTCATGAAGTGGTGGAGTTAAACGTCTGTTTTCAGTCTGAACGGCTGCTGTAAAGTTAAGCCTAACTTAAGAGGGATTGGTGCAGACTCGTCCTCTGCTCGGCGTCTGTCACAGGTGAGAAGGAACAGAGACAGAAACACATCGACATCAGCTGTGCAGGTGTGTGTCTTCACTCAAACTGTGGTTACCATGGCAACGGCAGGAGGGAGGATGAGCAGCAGCTTGCTTTGTGTACGAGTGCCACAATGCATCCTGGGTAGCCATTAGTCTCAGCTTGCCTTCCATCAAACAGGAGTGTGTGTGTGTGTGTGTGTGTGTGTGTGTGTGTGTGTGTGTGTGTGTGTGTGTGTGTGTGTGTGTGAGGAAGACTCCCTCTGATATCAGCAACGCCGCAGACAAACGTGAAAATACACAAAGCAGTAACGACACTGCGTTCTCTAGAAATAGATTTTACAGACACAAAAAGAGATTTTCATCATTTTCAGATCGATCAAACATGGAAACAGCAGAATAAGGAGTTTGTTCCAAAAGTCAAACAACAGTTCAAATACTATTAGTACAGTGTATACTAGTACATTCAAAAACCTGCAGATATTTGAGTATTTCCATTTTATACATCTTTATTCTTCTACTGCTCTTTCTCACCTGTGAATATTCAAAACTACACCAGCAGCTTTGCAACCAGAAACCAGAACATCAGCTGAATGACCAGAAACCAGTGAAGGTCACACTTGTCAATGTTGGCCTTGAGTTTTCAGCCTCGTGCAAAGTGACATGACGTGACGTGGCGTGGCGTGGCGTGGCGTGACGTGGCGTGGCGTGGCGTGGCGTGGCGTGGCGTGGCGTGACGTGGCGTGGCGTGGCGTGGCGTGACGTGACGTGGCGTGGCGTGGCGTGGCGTGGCGTGGCGTGGCGTGGCGTGGCGTGGCGTGGCGTGGCGTGGCGTGGCGTGACATCACGACACAGCCCAGGTGACGCTTCACCACCGCTTCATTGGATGATTCACGTCAAGCCAAAAACACACTCACACACACTCCCACATGTGTGTTTGTGTGTGTGCATGAGTCACAGTGTGTGTCCTCTCCATATTTATTTGATGCTGGTCCATATTTGTCCATGTGCAGGCGTGTGAGTGTGTGTGTGCGTGTGTGTAAATCTTTTTATGTCACCCAACATGTGTGTGAATGTGTGAGTCATTGGAGTGGGTGTGTATGTTTTTATATCTGTGTGTGTGTGTGTGTGTGTGTGCGTGTGTGTGTGTGTGTGTGTGTGTGAAGTGTGAATTGAACAGAGCTGTGACCAGATGGGCTCTGTAGATCAGGTTACCTGTTTATAGAGCAGCATCTGTCCACCCTGTCAATCAAACAGGGAGACGGAACGAGACGGAGACACGTAAAGATTCTCACAAAATCTACAGAAGAAAATGCAAATTTATGCACGTTTCCATCAACTACTGTTATATGAAAACGAGTTCACTGGTTGATGGAGATAAACAGCTGGTGGAGCGAATTCTACAGTCAGTGCCATTAAAACACCGCAGAAGAAGAAACAACGCGATGGCGTCATGAAGAGAGCTGGGGGCAAAGGTCAGACGATGGAAAAATCCACCTGAGCCAAGTCCAACAGGAAAGAAGACACAATGATCTACAGAGACCAGAGACAAGAGGACAGCAGACAAAGGGGACACCATGATCTACAGAGACCAGAGACAAGAGGACAGCAGACACGGGAGACACAATGATCTACAGAGACCAGAGACAAGAGGACAGCAGACACGGGAGACACAATGATCTACAGAGACAAGAGGACAGCAGACACGGGAGACACAATGATCTACAGAGACAAGAGGACAGCAGACAAAGGGGATACCATGATCTACAGAGACCAAAGACAAGAGGACAGCAGACACGGGAGACACAATGATCTACAGAGACAAGAGGACAGCAGACAAAGGGGATACCATGATCTACAGAGACCAAAGACAAGAGGACAGCAGACACAGGGGACACAATGATCTACAGAGACAAGAGGACAGCAGACACAGGGGACACCATGATCTACAGAGACCAAAGACAAGAGGACAGCAGACACAGGGGACACAATGATCTACAGAGACAAGAGACAAGAGGACAACAGACACGGGAGACACAATGATCTATAGAGACAAGAGACAAGAGAACAACAAATACAGGAGACACAATAATCTAAAGACACCAGAGACAAGAGGACAGCAGACACAGAGGACAGATGTGGTCCAGATGTGGTTTCAGCGCAGTGACGTCTTCGTCCTGTCCCGTTGAAGATGTCTGTGGATGTAAAATCGGAGCTTTGAACGTGACAGAAGACGGAAAATAGAAGGAAAGTTTCCATCTGATTAGTTTTTTCTTTGACGTGTTGAAAGTTTTGTCTTTTATTTTTCCTGTTTGTTCACAGACTCTTCTCCTCCTCCTCCTCCTCCTCCTCCTCCTCCTCCTCCTCCTCCTCCTCCTCCCCTCTTATCTAACTTGTGTTTTTGCTCCCTCCTCCTCCATTTTCTTCCTCCTGCCCTTTGTCGTCTTTCTCTCCTCCTCTTTTATCCTCCTCCTCATCTTTCCTCTTCTCCTCTTCCTCATATCTCCTTCGATTTCTTCTTCGCTCTCTCTTCCATGCCTTCATCTCTCCTCCTCTTCCTTCCTCCTCCTGTTCTTCTTCCTCATCTGCTCTTCCACTTTATCTTCCTCCTGCACCCTCTTTCAGGTTCATCTCTCTCCTCCACCTCCTCTTCTTCTGTCTTCCCTCACTATTTCTTTTTTCCTCCTCTGTCTCTTCATCTCCCACTCCTCTTCTTCTCTTTACTTTTCTTCGCTCATTCTCTCCCTCTCCTCTTCCTCCTCTCCCTTTGCCCCTTTGATTATTTCCTTTTCTTCTTCCTCCTTTGTCTCCTCCTCCACACCTCCTATCCTACTCCTGTTCACTCCTCCACTTCTTCTCCCCTTCCACTTCTTCATCCTCCACCTCCTCCTCTTCCAGTGCCATTGTCTTCCTCCTAATTTTACTCTTCTTCTTCCCTATCTTTGTCTTTCTTTGCCTTCTTTATCCTACTCCTGTTCACACCTCTTCTTCTTCTCCTCATCCTCACGTCTTTCTCCTCCTCTGTTCTCCTTGTTTCTCATCTTCTTTGTCTTCCTCCTCTCGGCCCGCCTCCTTTTCCAGCTCATAGTTCTTGTCTTCCTCCTTCTTTCCTCCTGGCCTCCCTCCTTCTATAATCATCTTCACCCCTCTCTCATCCTCCTCATGGTCTCTTCCCTCCGTCTTCTTCCTCCACTTCCATGGCTCCTCTCAGTCCTCCTCCTCCTCCTCCTCCTCCTCCTCCTCCTCCTCCTCCTGGCGGTGTTGCTCTTTGTTTGCAGAAACTCCCTCTGCAGTCAGAAAAGAATCATTTCTTTCCAAACATCGTTTCTCCTCCTACAGGAATCAATGCAAATATTTTCATCTCCTCTCCTCCTCTCTCTCCGTCTCTCTTTCCTCCTTTCTTCCTCTCTCCCTCTCTTTATTTTCCTCTCTTCCTCATGTATATTTCTCTAAATCAAGGTGTATTCCCACTAAGAAATCAATGCAAATGCCGCCATCGATTTCCTCTCTGTTCTCTCGTTTTTTCTCTCCCCGCTGAGTAAATGTGTCTTTTTTCTGTGAAATCAATACAAATATTTGACTCTTTTTGTCTCTCTCTTTCCTCCCTTCCTCTCTGTCTCCATCCCTCCTGCCCTCCCTCCCTCTCTTGTTTTCTCTTTGTCTCTTTCCTCCAAATGTGCATTTTTCTCGGAGACCAATGCAAATATTTTTCCCATTTTCTGTCTTTGTGTGTCTGCCGCCGCCGTCCTCTCTCTCCTGCTCTCTCCTTGCCTCTCTCGCCCTCTCTTGCCCAGCAGCCGTCATTATGCGGCTGATTGCTGCGTTTAGCCTGGTAATTGAAATAATGAGAGAAGATTACCTCGCCGCTTTTAGTCACCTCGTCTAATCCACCAATCAGCTGTCAGCAGGTCGAGATAGAGCGGTGTGTGTATGTGTGTGTGTGTGTGTGTGTGTGTGTGTGTGTGTACATAATGTATATGTGTAGATATGGATGTTTGTTGCCTATAGAAGCATATTTGTGTGTGTGTCACATCTGCTGCCGACAGCAGGGAGTCAGAAAAATCAATGACGCTGTGTTCCCTCAACATGACCGCCACAAACAACAAACCAGCTCAGTGTGTGTGTGTGTGTGTGTGTGTGTGTGTGTGTGTGTGTGTGTGTGTGTGTGCGTGTGTGTGTGTGTTCCTCATCTGATGTCAGTGTTTCTGTTGTTGTTGTTTGATTTCTTCGTGTTTATCTGAGCTGTTTACTGCACAGATGCTGAATTCTTTCTGCCATTGACGTCATCTTCGGGATCCGTTTATGTGACAACGTGATCTGAGCTCGAGGACACTTACGAGCTTTTTTCGCAGCTTTCAAGCACGTCTCCGGGGCGACTGGGAGGGGTCAAAGGTCAAGGACTAAGGTCGACCCATTCTGACGTCTGTGGTTAGCTCACTGTCTGCTATGAGGCTGCTGTGCTGATAAACTTTGATTGGACTTCACTGAGCCAATAGAACTAGGGCTAGACAGGAAGTGACGTTGGCTCTCTGAGCATCTTTCTATGTCCTCTGTGCTGGACTGTTTGAAGGCCTTGATGTTCACCTTTCAGGATCGTTCATCATCTCATTCAATAAAGAGTTTTATTGAAAAAGCCTCAAACAGTCAACGAGTTCGCTAACTGTGTGCTCGTTAGCTCAGTTGCTAACAGTCGCTAACAGGAAGCTACGTTCAGAAAGTTTATTAAACACACTCCAGGTCTCTGCTGTGCAGCAGTTTAAACACTTTAATAAAACTGGATGCTGGCACACACAGCTAATAAGCTAAGCTAACTAGCCTCCTCCAGTTTGGACTCTCCGCTTCCTCAAAGCTCAGCTGTCAGGATGGTTCGCTGGTAGTTTTTTAGCATCTTTCAGCTCATCGTGATGTTTTAGTTTCATCAGTCAGTAAAAAAATACAGAACATTTGATGGAGTTTGAGAAAAATCTCCAAACACAAACTGCAAAGTATTTAAACACCGCCTCCACCTGAAGGCTTCATGTCCTCCTCCTCCTCCTCCTCCTCTCTGGTCATCTCTCCTCTTCATCCTCTTCCTCTCATCAGAAATGTTTGGTTTGTAGTGTTTTCTGTGACTTCATCCTGTTTTGAAACATTTCTCCTTTTCAGCCGCATCATGTGAATTTCCCAGTTTAGATGATTTCCTCCTGATTTTACCATCTCTGTGAGGTCATTCGGTCCTCATAAGGATGCATGAGCAGCAGCACAAACATGCATTCCCCAGCTATAACTTTATCATTGTCTCTGTCCTCCCGCTGAGCGTCTCCTCGTCCCCCTCCGGCCAGCCAGCTGAAGCCTGGATGCTTCGTCTTTGTTCTGCTGCAAGTCGGCCGGCTTCCTCTCCTCCGTCTTCCATCCTCTCCCCCGCCGGGATAAGCTTTTAGCCGCGTCCTAGCAGCGCAGGCTAGCCGCCACGCAGCAGCTTTCACCGGCTCCTCGCTGTTCCAGCCAAATGCCGCCACACAACACCATATAATTAAGAGCTCTGAATGCGAGCAGGCAAATGCAAAGCAATTTGGGACGAGGCGAGAGGCTGAGAGAGACGGGGGAGGGAGGAGGCGGAGGAGGAGGGGAGGAGGAGGACGGCGGCGAGCCAACGGCGGTTTCAATCTAATTGGGCCATATCAATTTATTTCACATTTCTAAAATGTCACGCCTTGATGTGAAGCTAACCAAATTTGCATACTCACCGCAGCATATTTTTACCTCGCAGCACAGTGTGGACGAAATAAATAGAGAGAGAAATAAATAGAGGAGAAGAGAAACGGGGAAATGCCGAGGCCTTTTCTCTCCGGCTGAACGCCACCGACTGCCGCTGCGGCAACGCTGCCCACAACGCGCCTGATGGAGAGCTCGGCTTTTAAACGCAGGCGGAGGCGCAGCTGACATTTCTGCTGCCGAGGTAAGAGAAGGCGCGCAACGCAGCAACAACAACAACAACCAGCAACAACAGCGACAAATGACAACCAGCAATAACAACGACAAACAACAACCAGCAACAACAAACGACAACCAGCAACAACAACGACAAACAACAACCAGCAACAACAGCGACAAACAACAACCAGCAACAACAAACAACAACCAGCAACAACAGCGACAAACAACAATCAGCAACAACAATGACAAACAACAACCAGCAACAACAAACAACAACCAGCAACAACAATGACAAGCAACAACCAGCAACAACAACGAAAAACAACAACCAGCAACAACAACGACAAACAACAACCAGCAACAACAACGACAACCAGCAACAACAACAAACAACAACCAACAACGACAAGCAACAACCAGCAACAACAAACGACAACCAGCAACAACGGCGACAAACGACAACAAGCAACAACAACGACAACCAGCAACAACAGCGACAAACGACAACCAGCAATGACAACGACAAACAACAACCAGCAACAACCAGCAACAACAAACAACAACCAGCAACAACAGCGACAAACAACAACCAGCAACAACAAACAACAACCAGCAACAACAAACAACAACCAGCAACAACAATGACAAGCAACAACCAGCAACAACAACGAAAAACAACAACCAGCAACAACAACGACAAACAACAACAAGCAACAACAACGACAAACAACAACCAGCAACAACAACGACAACCAGCAACAACAACGACAAACAACAACCAGCAACAACAACGACAACCAGCAACAACAACAAACAACAACCAACAACGACAAGCAACAACCAGCAACAACAACAACAAACGACAACCAGCAACAACGGCGACAAACGACAACAAGCAACAACAACGACAACAACCAGCAACAACCAACAACAACCAGCAACAACAACAAACAACAACCAACAACGACAAGCAACAACCAGCAACAACAACAACAACAAACGACAACCAGCAACAACGGCGACAAACGACAACAAGCAACAACAACGACAACAACCAGCAACAACCAACAACAACCAGCAACAAGGACGACCAGCAACAACCAATTCTAACTACAATTGATCAGCTCTTCATCACCGGCTCTTTGTCACCGGCTCTTTGTCACCAGCTCTTCGTCACCGGCTCTTTGTCACCGGCTCTTCATCACCGGCTCTTTGTCACCGGCTCTTTGTCACCGGCTCTTCATCACCGGCTCTTTGTCACCGGCTCTTCGTCACCGGCTCTTCGTCACCGGCTCTTTGTCACCGGCTCTTCGTCACCGGCTCTTTGTCACCGGCTCTTTGTCACCGGCTCTTCGTCACCGGCTCTTTGTCACCGGCTCTTTGTCACCGGCTCTTCGTCACCGGCTCTTTGTCACCGGCTCTTCATCACCGGCTCTTCGTCACCGGCTCTTCATCACCCTCGCTGCTCGTGTTTTGCCTCGTTTAGAACTGAATTCTCTTGGACTGACGAACGTCTTCCAGCTGATGACTTCTGACGCCGACTCGTGTTTGTTGATGCGTTTGTGTCGTTCTTCGTCTCCTCCAGTCGACGGCGGTCTCTTCAAATCTGCTTCGTCGTCTTCTTCAGAGCGATGTTCTCCAACATGAACTCATCACAGGAGACTTAGTGTTTTAGTTTTTCTCTCTGGTTCAGAAAGGTGATGTCACATGTTTGCATGCACCAATCACTATGGATCTTATCTGTCCACACACACACACACACACACACACACACACACACACACACACACACACACACACACACACCGCTCAGCAGGTGGAGGTTAACACACCTTGCTTGGTAATCTTTTTTGTCATTTAAATCTTCATTGAATTTTTAAGAAACATATAAATAAGTACAGGCTTAATGACACAGTTGTTCTGTTTGTGGTGTAAACGTCTTCAGACGTGTCACATACAGAATGAAATTATAAAATCAGAACAAATACATTGCAAGTCCAGTCCATCAGAAGAAAGAAGAGCTCACTGCATTTAGTCTCTGTTTCCAGAGTTTTTATCAGTTTTTGTGTAGTTCCAGAGAGATTCCCAAGAGCTCGTCCCGTCCTCCATGTTGCCTTTCAGTCTATAGACTCATAGGACGCCGTCTCCACCACTGCTTCCATCCAGTCCCTCAGATTAGGAGACACAACAGTTTTCCAATGTCTTAAAATAACTCTGGAACCAATCCCACCATAATAACAGAAAATGTTCTTTGGTATTTGGTATTTGAGACCTGTCCCCGAGTAGACACATAACAGGAGTCAGGGGGACCGTTGACCCCGACCCTTCACTCAGGAAGTCCACCACTTTCATCCAGAGTGGAGCCACTAGTTTACACTCCTAATCCTGTTTTACATTTCCAACACTGACTGTCGTTCAGCGGTTGCGTTCTCTGTGACCTCACAGGAGTCTGGTGATATCGGTGTATAGCCTCATGCTGTGTGAACGTCCTCGTGCCTCCTCACATACTTCCCACATCCTGCCAACAGAGCCAAACATCTGCCCTGTGCAGTATTTGTCTCCAGGTCCATCTGCCCGTTCACTTTAATCTTAAGCAAATTTAGCTCCACCCTCTCGTCAGG
>NC_092069.1:26640000-26657500 GCF_039877785.1 Chaetodon trifascialis
GAAATCTTACAATTCCGCTGATTAAACACACACCATGAGGCCAAAAGTTTGTGGACGCCTCCTGACAGGGAGGTGGCGCCGTGTTTTCTGATGCTCCGCTCAGCCATTACAGACGTGACCTCGTGGCTGCAGACGCCGCCGGCAGCGTTTCAGGAGCAGAGCTGTTTGTCCGCCTGATGTTGTGAACTCGCTCTGATTTCGCTGATTTGGTCATTTTTCCATGATGTCTGTGCTTCTGGCATGGCTCAGAGGGCTGCGTAGTTCCACTGTTTTTGTCTGATTTGTGTTTATTGTTGATGTGTGACTGGGAGTCTGCACAGGGTGTTTTATTTTGAAAATATTCTGGATTCTCTACACCATGCCTGTGTCTGACTTCCTGTCTGGTTTCATGTGCTTTTCTTGGATAAAAACATGGTGGCTCATGTGCCCGACATGATGTCAAGCTAAAACTGGCGCTAATGCTAACATCTCCCAGGAAATAGTCCTGGTTGGTGCTGGAGCAGCTAGTTAGCATCTTACATTAGAGCAGGTGAACACAGTTTAATCCACCTGACAGGTGTGCCGTGTGCGGTTAGGATTGCTGATGTATGAACCCCAAAGGTGTGCATGTGGTGGAGGTCAGCTCTGCACAGGTCACATGATGTGATGACAGCAGCTATGCTAACGCTGCTGAGTGATAGCACGCTCCATGCTAAGATTAGCGCGAACGCTGTACCTGTATTAAAGGGTCAAGTTGTGTACAGCAGCTCAGGAGGTTCACACTTCCATGAACATGTGTGTGTTTGTGTGTTGTCTTTGTGTGTGTTGTTCTGTGTGAATGTCTCTATTAGTTAACCACATCCCAGCCTCGTTTTATCATCTCTCTCTCTCTCTCTGTCTTTGAAGTGGAGGTGAAAGCTGAGCCCGCCATTATCCGTCTGACTCGCCCCAGGGCCCAACACTCGTATGTGAACGCTGCCCAAATGAACAATACAGCCTTTACATTCATCACACAGAGCCATCAGTCACTGTTTAAACTGAGAGAGTGTGTGTGTGTGTGTGTGTGTGTGTGTGTGTGTGTGTGTGTGTGTGTGTGTGAGTGTGTGTGTGGGAGGGCATGGAGATCACACACACCACATGATACCTGTGGATACAAACACACACAGGTAACTTCCTATTTAAGCATCTAAATCTTTCACGTGTGTCCTGCTGGTCCTGCAGCGCCATGCTAACGCCTTAGCACGCGCTACATCACGTGGTCACACGTGTGATATTGTCCACGCTACAAGATAATGTAATAATGTACAGGTTCTCATCCACACCTTTAACCGAGTCTTTGGATCCGTCCCCGTCAGTCCTCTGCAGAGACATGTGATCATGTGACTGCTGGTCACAAACTCGGCACCGTGAAGAAGATACTTCCTGTGAATGAAGAGGAAGGAAGAGGAAGAGTGACGTCCTGTGATGAACTGTAAGCCTCTCTGTGACTGGATGAGACGCATCGGCCTCACCTGGCCCCCGTCCTCACCTGGGACGAGTCTGTCATGAGACAGAATAGAGTGAGCACACAGAGACAAACCAGTTCAGTCCACGTGGACGTCTGCCGCCGACTGAACAGGTGAGACAAAGAGAACTCGAGCAGAGAAAAAAAAACTGTGAGAAAAGTACTTGAGTAAAAGTACTTAGTTACTTTCCAAGATAAGTTTGTAAAATCCAACCTGAAACCTTAGGAGCCAAATTCACACCTGAGCACACACACATGCACACCTACAAGCCCCTGCTCATCATCGCAAATTCCATCTCTTGAACGCGCACACACACACACGCGCACACACACATGCACACACACGCACACACACGCACACACACACACACCTGCTGGGATGGATCAGGTTCGGGTCTTCAGAAAGTCGACATGTCGGCTCATTTCTTCTCCTCCCTCAAATTTACCCTCCATCTCCTTTGTTGTCTAACTTTCCTCCCCCGTGAGGAGACTTCAGCCCACACAAACATGACAGCTGACACACACACACACACACACACACACACACACTCGTTCCGTCCAGCCGGTGTAAGATGTCACCTGAGTCGCTGTAATTACGCCCAGGGTGCTAATAGCGTTTCTCTCACCTCTCTGGGATGTAGCCAGTGTTCACAGAAAGGTGTGTGTGTGTGTGTGTGTGTGTGTGTGTGTGTGTGTGTGTGTGTGTGTGTGTGTGTGTGTGTGTGTGTGTGTGTGTGTGTGTGTGTGTGTGCAGCCTCCAGCTCATCAACAAAGATTTACACAAACTCATTTTTATTCAAACCAAACTCACAAACGTTGTGACATCATGGAGGTCAAAGGTCGACTCCCAGATAAATAACAGAGCTCACCTGTTTCCTGTACCTGTGTCCGTACTGCAGACGAGGACGAAGACACAGAGTAGAAATACTCTGTTACAGGAGAGACTTCAGTAAAAGTACCACAGTGTTATCATGTGATGACCTGATGCATTCATGTGTTCATCAGCTTTGTTTGCAGCAGTGTTTATATTTGTATTTTTTTTTATTACTTTCACCTGATTGGAGGGTCCAGGTGAGCCGAGCTGATGCCAAACGTTGGTGTGAAATCACTGCAGCGCTCTGATTGGTCAGAGAGAATCACCATGTGGTCTGATGTCCTCCGTTCTTCCTGTGTTTGATGATGTCACAGCAGTTTCAGTGGCGTCACTATGGCGATTAGCTCAGAGTCCCGCCCACACTGAGGGGACCCATGTTTCCTCTTTCCTGTCATCTTTCCTTACTTCCTGCGCTCTCTCTTCCTGTTCACCTTCTTGCCTCCATTTTCACTTCCTTTCTCCTCCTCTTCCTCCCTCTCCTCTTCCTTCTTCTCTCCTCCTCTTCCTCTACTCCTCTTCCTCCTTCTCCTCTTCCTTCCTCTCTCCTCCTCTTCCTCTCCTCTTCTTCCTCCCTCTCCTCCTCTTCCTCCCTCTCCTCTTCCTTCTTCTCTCCTCCTCTTCCTCTCCTCTTCTTCCTCCATCTCCTCCTCTTTCTCCCTCTCCTCTTCCTTCTTCTCTCCTCCTCTTCCTCTCCTCTTCTTCCTCCCTCTCCTCCTCTTCCTCCCTCTCCTCTTCCTTCTTCTCTCCTCCTCTTCCTCTCCTCCTCTTCCTCCCTCTCCTCTTCCTTCTTCTCTCCTCCTCTTCCTCTCCTCCTCTTCCTCCCTCTCCTCCTCTCCCTTCTCCAGAGCTTTTTCTTTGTGATATTTCACTCTCTTCCTCTTTCTTTTCTATGTTTTTCCTTCTGCAACAGTTGACCTTTGACCTCTGGCATCTCACAGTGAGGGTGTGTTTGTTTCGCTGGCCGGCGCTGCCATGTTTGTTTCACAACAGTGCCGTTTCTTTTTTCACTCTGACGCCTCCGACGCTTCGACACCGCGGTCATGAAATCTGAGAAATTAATCAGAGCTATTGTTCTTCCACTGTGTGTGTGTGTGTGTGTGTGTGTGTGTGTGTGTGTGTGTGTGTGCACGCCTGTCTGTGTGTGCCTGTGTGTGTGTGTATGTGTGTTTACATGCTATCAGTTTCTCTCTGTTTGGTTTTGTTTGTACTGTGTTTTTCATATCTCTCAGGACAACGCAACAGGCACTGTCTGTGTGTGTGTGTGTGTGTGTGTGTGTGTCTGTGTGTTTGTACTGTGTGTGTATACAGTGTGTATTTTCATACTTTGTTGCCCCCAGTACTGTACTTGTGTTTTCTCTTTAGTAAACAAAGGCAAAACAAGCGCTCCTCTGCTTTGTGTTTTCAGACTTTTTTTCATTTCAGATAACAAAACAAACGTCTCTTCGACTTCTGATCAAACTTTATTGATTCCTGATTGAATACAGACCAGAATCAATCCCAGCATGCCCTGTGAGTCTGGACAACAACAAAGACTGAAGGCAGGTGAAGGTAAACCTCTTTTTACTTTTACTCCATTACATTCGTCTGACAGATACTCAGTTACTCTTCATCTCCTGTCCAGTGAAAAGCTCGTATCTCCTGGTGTGTTGATGTTGAATGTTTGAGCTGAACTGAAGGATGAAGAGTTCCTTCATGTCTTCCTCAGGTCCTCTTGGATCAGCTGAAAAAGCTTCATCACGAAGCTGAAAACAGCCTGTTTTTGGAGATACGAGGTTCTCACAGGACGCCGTGCTGCAAACATGTGATGATCTTCTAGAATCTGAAGCACTGATGAAGATTAAAGAGTTCAATGAGCTGAAACATCTACAGCAGGAACATGAATGAACACATGAATGCGGCAGGAACATGAATGAAGAAGAAGAAACATACTTTATTTATCACATCACACAAGTGAAATTATATTTCTGCATTTGACCCGTCCTCGGTCCGTCGTTCCTCCTCGGTCCGTCGTTCATCCTCGGTCCGTCGTTCCTCTGCGGCAGACCAGGAGCGGTGGGCTGCCAGCCGATGCCGGTGCCGGCGCCCGGGGACCCATCCTTTTTTCGTCACCGTTGGTCAGGCGGTGATCTTCTTGCATGTTTTTAGTGGGGGTTATTATGGAGGAAACCCCGGGTGAACACGGGGAGAACATGCAAACTCCACACAGAAAGGCCCTTTTTCCTCGAGCAGCAGCACCGAAGGCATGGTGGAGGACACGCCACCAGCGACAGTGGTACCACTTGTGCCACCGTGCTACCCACACATGAACGCGGCAGGAACATGAATGAACACATGAACGCACAGGAACATGAATGAAGACATGAATGCAGCAGGAACATGAATGAACACATGAATGCGGCAGGAACATGAATGAAGACATGAACGCACAGGAACATGAATCCACAGACAGCAGAGAGAAACTCTGACAGGAACACTTTACTCACACACCACGAGTACTTTAAGTACTCTAAGTACGTTCAGCTGATAATACTTCACTGTCAGGTTGTAGACGCAGGCCTTTTACTTGCAGTGGAGTATTTTTACAGTAGTTCTTTCATTCAGTGAGCAGGTGATCAGTCGTCAGGAGTCGTGCTCTCCTCAGTGTGTGTGAATCTGTTCCTGGTTTCCTGTGAGGTCCACATATTTACATACTTCCCCTGGCTAAGTGTGTGTGTGTGTGTGTGTGTGTGTGTGTGTGTTGTTCTTTCTCTGTCCATAACAAACCAAGCGCTCCCTTGACTTCTCTGTCTATTGACATACTTCTGTGTGTGTGTTTCTCCTCTCCCTGCACAACACAAACCAAGCGCTCCCTCCAGCTCTCCTCCATGCGTGTACCTGTCAGCCCCGGCCGGCTTGTTTACATACTTTGCGGCTCTAAGTACATGTGTATGTTTTCACAGTGTTTCCTTTCTTTGGGTACAACAAAACAAGCGCTCCTCTCTTGAACATGACAGCTCGCTCTAAAGCTAATGTCGCCCTCGGGGGCTAAGGGGGGGAGGAGGGGGAGGAGGAGGAGATGATTCATAACGAACCTGCCATCCTGTCAACACACACACGCACGCACACACACACACACACACACACACACACACACACACACACACACACACTCTGCCTGCAGGGACAATAGGTGCTGTTGCTTTTAAGGGTGAGTCCAACCTGGATCGTCTTACGTTCCCTCTCTCTCTCTTCAAGTCATTTGTACTCCCCCCTCCACCATCATTAACAGCTAAAGTTACTTCTCCCCCTCACCCCCCCTTCACCTCACCTCCCTCCCCTCGACCTGCAGGTCCCCCCCCCACCTCCCTCCAAGCTAAACACACTCATCACTGTCTTGACTGTGTGTGTGTGTGTGTGTGTGTGTGTGTGTGTGTGTGTGTGTGTGTGTGTGTGTGTGTGTCTGCGTGTGTGTGTGTGTGTGTGTGTGCGTACTTGCTAACTCCTACTACTGTGTTCCCATTGGCTGATTTTCCTAGGTAACATGTCTTATATCTTTAAACACATATTAAAGGAGCCGTTTAGCACTTAATGAACTCTTCAGATGGTGTGTGTGTGTGTGTGTGTGTGTGTGTGTGTGTGTGTGTGTGTGTGTGTGTGTGTTCAGCTCCAGATGTTTGAATGATACAAATACATTCACACATTAAGCGTTACACAGGCTGACTCCAGACCAGCGAACACACAGTTTCATGCAGACAGTGATGATGATGATGATGATGATGATGATGATGATGATGATGATGATGATGAAGATTAAAAACCAGCTGAGAGATGAAGGAATGAATCTTTTCATTAATTCACATTGATGCTGAGCTGTGAGCTCCATTGATTAGTTAATCATTGATCATCTTTCTGATGTGCGATCATGAGGATCGAGCTGCTGAGGACTGTGATGATTTCGTGATGAAGGTGAGACAAATGACCGCAGTCTTCTTTCATGTCACCTGCTTTGTTTGTTGAACAGTAAGCTGCTCCTCCTCCCCTTCTTCTTCCTCTTCTTCTTCTTTGGATTTCAGTCAGAGTTTTGTACATCAGAGCTTGTTTAGCATAGCTTAGCACAAAGACTGGAAGTGGGGGGAAACGTTAGCATGGCCTCCTCAGTCATGCTGTCAAACATTGTCTCTGCCGTCTGACCCGCAGGTGATTCTCACCTTAATTAATGGTCCAGATTCAGACCAGCGACCTGCGGCCCCTCTAACCTCTTTTCTCCCTTCACCTTTCCCACCAACCCCCCCCCCCCCCCCCCCCCCCCCCCCAGAGCTCTGTAAACAGCACTCCGGTGGGAAAGTTTGGTCCATCCGTCTCTCTTCCTGTCAGGTAAGATGAGCCGAGGCGGCTGTAGTCCGCTGATCGATCGTCTTCTGCTGCAGACCGCCGGCAGACTGCTGCTGCTGCATCCACAACTACATCAAACTACACCTGTGCACACACAATGAGCAGGAAACCACAGAGATGGAAACGGACCAATCACCTCACTGTGCTGCTGTGAACTCACAAAAACTCACTAATATCTCACTGAGTGAAGACCAACAGAACGGACAGCAGCATCTCAGACGTCCGGAAATGTTAAAATGTGGCTTAAGGTTCATTTTCCGACACGTTTCTGAACCTTATTCTAACATCAGGGAGGTCACATGACTTTAAACAAAGCCTGAACGTCGATCTGAAGAGGAGAAACACCCAGTTTATCTGTTAGAGATGGAAGATCAACTCAGAAGAAGAAGAAACACACGAGGTCTGCCATGACCGTTAGCGTACGGTGGCTAATGTTAGCGTACGGTGGCTAATGTTAGCGTACGGTGGCTAATGTTAGCGTACAGTGGCTAATTTTAGCATGTGATGGCTAATGTTAGCGTACAGTGGCTAATGTTAGCATGTGATGGCTAATGTTAGCATACGGTGGCTAATGTTAGCTGATATTGTCAAACTTTCTGCTGTGTAACTGACATTTTTTAGCCAGTTTGCTGTAATTTGTTTCAGGATGATTTCACTAACTTTTATTTCCATTTAATCATAAATATTTCATCTTCTAAAGAAATAAATAGGACTGAAGGTATCTGCTCTCCTGGATCTGTTCAGCTAGCATCACAGGAAACACTGTCACAGTTCAAATATTAATTTCTGTCCAAAACCTAAAACTGAGACTAAACCTGAAGCAGGTTCAGGTGATCTCAGTATTTACGTCCCACCTTACTTTGCGGATATAAACATTCTTTCTGTAAACGTAGTATTTGTCTGTTTACGTCTTGGACCTCCATCCTGTCTCTCTGTCCGTCCCTCTGTCTCCGCCGTGCTTCACGTACCACCATGTCGAGCGTGAACCTTCAGACTGAGGCTGTAATCGTCTGTTGTTGTTGTTGTTCGTCTCGTGTGCTGGCGATAAGCGCCGGCTGCTCTTCAGGGTACAGAGACTTTGGCGACACTAATCCTCAGCACCTGGCTGATCTGACACCAGCGTGACCTGAGACACACACACCTGAAGCTTCACGCCGAGTCGAGCCAGGACACGGTTTGACCGAGACAGCAGACTGAACCAGGCCGGTCTGGACCGCTCTGAGCGACCAGGAGGTCAACCCAAAGTCAAAATGTCCAGATCCCGCACAAAAACTGCAAGATCCACCTGAGCAGACCTGGACCAGCCGCTTTCCCATCGTTAGCATGTAGCTAGTTAGCATGTAGCTAGTTAGCATGTAGCTAGTTAGCATGAGTTTGACCGCATATCGTTATCGTATATCACTGAAATGGTCAATCTGAGTCTGAGCTGCTAAGGTGAGACCACTTTGAGTCTGATGGTTTTCAAATCAGGTTCGGTCAAGTCCATGTTCAGACTCTGGTTCAAACACACTCTCAGAAACCCAACTTTGACGTCCCGCTCAAAAAATGGACACCTGAATGCAGCACTGTCTGCACAGCTGCGTTCAGGGACCAGAGGACAAATTCAGACGTGTGGGAAACGTTCTTCATGATGAGTACTTTTGGTAGTTTTGGTACTTCATGTCAATACATTTATACTTAGGTGAGAATTTGACTTCAGGACTTTTACTCGTAGCATAGTACTTGTACTCTGTGGTATTTGTGCTTTTACTAAAGTCAGAGTTGTGAGCACTTCCTCCTGCAAAGCGCCGAGCGGAGCTTTAAACAGTCAGTCAGAGTTTGACTTCATCATCCGACAGTTTGGACACAGACAGACTGCTGTGGGCAAACACACACACACACACACACACACACACACACACACACACACACACACACACACGCACACACACACAGCTTATGAAAACACACACGCAGTGAAAGACATACACATAACAGAGACACAGACGGTGCAGATTAACACACTCGTTCAGGTGTTTCATGTAGAAACTGTCAGTAGAAAATCTGTCGGCTCTCTCAGAGTGTTTGTGTCTCCGTCTCGTGTTTGTGTCTCCGTCTCATGTTTGTGTCTCTGTCTCGTGTTTGTGTCTCCATCTCGTGTTTGTGTCTTCAGGTTTGTCTTTCTGGGTTTTATGTATCAGCAGAGGTGGGAGCAGAGGCGGGCCGTACTATTAGGCAAACCAGGCATTTGCCTGGAGCCCCGGGCCCCATATAAAGCCTTTGGAGCCCCAAAAATGCATTTTTTTTTAATAATTTGTCCCCATATTACTTTTTTTCAATCAATAGCTCTTCACAATAGTAGCATCGGGATGTCTAATTTGATCAATTACTCATGTTTTGACGGTCTTTCTACCAACCGTGCACCCCTTCAGTCTGCACTGCATGGACTATTCCATGTTACATATCACGCTCGATCACGCTGTGCTTATGCAGAAATGATAACGGCGCGTAAAATCCAAACAACAAACAAACGGTAAAAGAGAGAAAGAGACATGAAGCGAGCGTACGAAAGTGGATCGCAAAAAAAGAAAAAGAGGGACCAAAGACAGCAGTTCATCTCAAAGCTGCCAAAGCTGTCAAGCTTCTTTACCGGAACCGCAGCAGCGGAGTCAGCGGAAGCAATAAGGACATATTAGGTCAACAGTCTCTGTGTCGTAATGTGTCTCATAACTGATCGAATTGTTTTGTATGCTATTCTCACTTTGCAGGTGACACAAGGTTGACCACAAGGCCCTTTCCCTAACCCTGCCTTTCAACATATTTTATTCTTTTTTTAAATAAATCTTTATTCATCCTGGAATAACAATTGTCAAGTCTTTACTAACACTGTATAACAAAGGTCACATCTTTGTTCAGACTTGAAGAGTCCAGATTATCTTGTCAGTGAAACATGCATTAGTCAGGGGTTGAAGAAGACCAGAAAAACTACATTTGAGACAAATTCAAATCTATTTGCACACATCCACGCTTTAAGACAGTATGAGAGTCTGCAATGTCCATGGAATATACATATAAGGTACATTAGACTGGTAGATGCAGGGGCCCCCACATGACTGTTTGCCTGGAGCCCCCAAATGGCTAAGTTCGCCACTGGGTGGGAGCAGTACTCACTTCTTTTACTGCAGTAGTACTTCCTTGTTTTTATGTTTATGCAGTTCAGAGCGACACGAGGGAACGTTTGGTTAATTGTTCCTTCAAGTGACAAATGGCCAAAAGTGTGTGGACACCTGAACATTTAAGACATGTGAAAGTGTGACATGTGACTGTGACACCGTCTTCACTGATGTCCTGCTTTGACAGCCTCCGCTGGGAGGACGGTCATGTGAGGAATCAGTGCAGGGCGTCCACTTACTTTGGCGTACATCCTCCAACGAACCAGTTAAATACATACAGTGTGTATTTAGGACAAGAAGCAAAATGACAAACACTCATTTATCGGTCCAATCCAAACCTTGAACCTGTTCTGAGTCTAAACGCACATTTTAATCAGGTCTGAAAACGTCTTTTGACCCCAAGAGTTTTTAACTCTTCACAGATTCGGCACAAAGTTACACAAAGTGGAAATACTTCAGTAAAGTCGAAGTATCTGGAAATTGTACTTAAGTAAATGTACTAAGTTACATCCCTCTGAACTCCGTTAATGAATGCATGGAGTTAAAAACTTCCTTCTTCCACGTCTGAAACGCAGGTTTGACGTTTGGTTTGATTGATGAGATTCGGTATATTTGAAGCTGATCGATGACTCTGATCATTGATCAGAAGGCGCTGGCTGGGGTGGAGGTGATGGATGTGACGGGCTGACTGGCAGCAGGTGGAGGCGTCAGGTGCGTCCACGCCGAGGCTGTCGGCCGTCAGAGCGCTGACGTCTCTGTCATTCCTGCACAGACTCACTCGTGAAGCTGCTTTCTCTTCGTCTTTCTTTACCTCCTCACCAGCAGACAAAGCAGACAAAACACACACTGTCACACACACACTGAGGCTGAACACGGTGGCAGAAAGACATTCACAGGGAGAAAGACAGAGGGAGGGGGGACTTTTAGCCAGGAGGTCAAAGGTCAGGGGCCCTTAAACCAACACTTTGGCCCTCTAAAGCTCACAGCAATTACCTCTCACACACACACACACACTCAGTTTGAAGCAGAATAGACTCAATTCAACCAGCAGCACCAATTAATGGTGGTGGAAATGGCTGAAAGAGAGAGAAGAGGCCACGGACACAATCACGCTCACTCACGGAGGGGCCCCGGACCCCTCGATCCGCAGACAGAAAAGACGAAAGAGGACGAATTTAAGAGTGTAAATTAACTCTCTTTTTCCCGTCTCTCTCTGCCGGAGCGAGTCGCCGTCTTTTCAGCCGGATAATGAGGCCATCTTTACGCCGCGGATCAGCCGCACAATGCCACACATCCACGCCATGTGACACGCTCGTCTCACCTTCGCCGTGCTAACCTCCAGTAATTGGCTGCTTTGCATGCAGGGCTGAGGTGCACGTGAACAGACGCTGGTGGTTTTAAGAGGAATGCTGCTGCTCAGGACGCTGTTTTTACCAAACACCACCTTTAACTCGCTCATGTATTCATGCTCATTTCTGACGATCTGTGCAGATTCTTCCTGATTCTTCCGTCACCTTCAGGCCGATTCTTCCTTTCATTCCTGTGAAAAGCAGCTTGAAGCGTCGTGCATGGCGGTCAGTATCTTTAGGTCAGACGGACGGTTGTCCAAACATGTTGTCCATGAGACAGTAAAGACAATTCAGACATGTTTGTCATGTTTCCATCAAACTGCAGTTTAACACTGATTCAGATGATCCAGATAAGATCCAGACGTCTCTGCTGGTCTCAGATCTGATCTCAGTCCGTCTTTGCGTTCTGGGCTGCATGTGAACCAGGGTCGCTCCTCCTCCAGGCCAGGAGGAGGTGCTGATGCCCCTGAAGCTGTTTGATAACTGCCAGCAATTCCAGAAGAAGAAGAGTTTCTGCACTTCAGACGCTAACGGTTTAGCTACGTTACTCTGAATGAGTGTAGCTCTCGCCGCCCTCACAGATCACTCAGTGGGTGGTCGTTCCTGCTCCTCAGAGGATGAACCCTGTCGACTCTGGCGCCACCTTCAGGACAAGCTTTCCATTTCTACCTGCAGTTCAAGGTAAGAAATGTCTACAGGTCAGCAGCTGTTCCCACATGTTCAGTGAAACAGCCGTCAGCACGGAGCAGTTGATGTTAACTCCTGTTGAAGGAGGCGTCATGGCCGCCGCCGGCGCCCGACACAAAGATGATCTGAGGCGACACCGCGGTTTGATACTGTAAACATTCAGGAGTATCAGCTGCTGCGATTGGCTGATTTCATCTGCTGTGACAAGCTGTCTGAATCTAAGGAGGAGGAGGTGGGGAGGAAGTGAAGGAAAGGAGGTAATGAAAGTGTGTGAAAGGAAACCACCACAGAGGGAAAAAGGAAAGGAAAACAGAAGAGAGTGAAGGAAGTGAAGTATAAGAGCTAAAGAAAGGAAGTGAAGAAGGGAGGTGAGAAAAGAATCGGGGGGAGGTGGAGAACAAAGGAGGAGAAGGAAATGGGAAACAAACAAGAGGAAGGTGATGAAGGAAGGGAGGATACAGAGAAAAGGAATGAGCAGACGGACGACGAAGATGGAGGAGACAGAGAAGGAAAAGTGTGTGTCTTTCCTGAGGAATCATGGGAAACGGAGGCAGGTCAGGTTCCCCCAGAGGATCTGCACATCCAGCCTGTAATCACATGCTGTGCGTGTGTGTGTGTGTGTGTGTGTGTGTGTGTGTGTGTGTGTGTGTGTGTGTGTGTGTGTGTGTGTGTTCAGATGTAAAATAAGTATTCATACACACAACCTCTTGGGACATACATCAATGTATATGCATGTTTTTTCACATTCACACACTTATTATGCACAGACACACACATGGCTGCACAGACCGGGTGTGTGTGTGTGTGTGTGTGTGTGTGTGTGTGTGTGTGTGTGTGTGTGTGTGTGTGTGTGTGGGTTTCAGTATTAAAATGTGGGTAA
The DNA here is from genome assembly GCF_039877785.1 of Chaetodon trifascialis. Taxonomy (NCBI): domain Eukaryota; kingdom Metazoa; phylum Chordata; class Actinopteri; order Chaetodontiformes; family Chaetodontidae; genus Chaetodon; species Chaetodon trifascialis. The sequence continues at coordinate 26,652,797 of NC_092069.1, forward strand.
ATATGAGAGGGAAATGTTCAGATCCCATCCCGCACACACAGCGACACACACACAGCGACACACACCCTCGGGGTGGCACAGTGTGTGTCGGCAGCGTTAATGTATTCATGTGACTTCTGTCTGTGTGTAACTTCAGATTTACACGCTGACACAAACAGACTTTTTCTGAAGCTGCGTCAGGTTCATAACAGATACAAGAAAACACAAAGCTTTTAATTTAGCAGATCCTCACTTCCTGTCACAGCGTTTGCAGTTCTGGCCGGACTGTTCTGGTTCTGGATGTTGACTGACTTCGGTGCTAACACGTTAGCATTCACTATGACGAGTGCTAATCATGTCACAGCGCTATTAACACTGAGGTACCCAGTGATTATGAGATCTTTATCTCATAACTGTGAGAAGAGGAAGATGTGATTAACAGCCGCCTCAGGACCATGATGACACTTCCTGATTTAATTTGCTTTAATTTCATGCATGGCTGGAGACGCGAGGCCTTGACAAGTCAAACTCAGGAGTCGGCCTACTGGCAGAAAAATAATAGATTAAAAACTGAGGTTTATCCTCCAGGTATTCAAATGATCAAGTCGCCATCATTTAGATAAATCGATCAAATACTTGAAATGTGAAACTGATTTCACATCTAAAAAATCCACAGCACAGTCTGATATCTTGGCTGCGCTTCTTGCTAAAGCTTCAGCTAACCTCAAACTGTTTTGAATGATGGTTCATGCAACCATTTTAGTAGAAACTAGCTTCACTGATTGTAGCCTCACTGCTAACGTTTCAGTATAGACTGTATGTAATGATAGTTGCTTTCATTCAAAAGGTTAAGCATACACACTGTCGAACTAGATCATACAGTATATTTAATGATACCAGGCTACATGCTAACACTTTAACATTCTATGTTTAATGATAATAGGCTACATGCTAACACTTTAGCATACTATGTTTAATGATGGCAGGCTACATGCTAACACTTTAGCATACTATGTTTAATGATGGCAGGCTACATGCTAACACTTTAGCATACTATGTTTAATGATGGTAGGCTACATGCTAACACTTTAGCACATACTGTTGAATCATAGTAGAATCAATAAGCATGCTAATTCTATGCTGATTTGTTGCTGCCTGTGTGACACAATCATTGTATGTTTTGACTGATAGCATGCTAGCATAGCATACTGAGTAATAGCCAGCTCTGCGGTTACACTATTGTTCTACATGCTAACATTTTAGCTTGTTGAATATGCACAAAAAGGGTTGAAGGCTATTTAAACTGCGGTCCTCTCAAGTAGCGCAGTGATGTGAATTACAGCAGTGAAGTACACAGTACATGAAGTATGCAAACACGAAATACACAAGATGTGATTCTGATGCTTAGTGTCTGTGCTAATATAGGAATATACAGTAAGTATATCATGTGCTAACACAGTATAACGTGCTAACATGATACAGGATGTAAAACATACATAGTAAAGTGTGAGTACACATGTACTGTGTTGTATTACTTGTACATGCATTTCCCCAGGACACGTGTTGTAGCTGTGAAACAGAGCGGAGCCCTCAGCTGAGAGATGAACTTTAATCACCTGACCTAAACGAGACACAGTCGTCTATCTGTTGGTAATCACTCTTCTTCTGTGGTTCACGTTGTTGGTAGTTTAAAGTTTGGAGCAGAGAGCGCTCGACCTCCGGCTGATCCCCCCGAGCTCCGAGTGTTTGGAGTCAGACTTCAGCTCCGTCTGATCTATCGGCCGCAGTGTTTAGGACCAAACCTCCACACACTCACTCAGCACACACACAATGGATCACACACCAGGGACGAAGAGTGTGTGTGTGTGTGTGTGTGTGTGTGTGTGTGTGTGTGTGTGTGTGTGTGTGTGTGTGTGTGTGTGTGTGTGTGTGTGTGTGTGTGTGTGCTGACCATATTCCCCGTCTCCGTCAGCGGCCAATTGGTCAGCTCATTAGAGGCTCATACATCAGCGCTGGCCTGACCTCCTCCTCACTCTCTCTCTGTGCCTCAGCTCGGAGTCCGGATCCTCCAGAGTCCACGTTTTCAGACCAAACAGGTTCCGTCTCATGTTAGAAGCCGAAGAAATGAAGCCGTCTTCGTCCTGGATTTGGAGGACACGCCTTCAGTTGTTTAACCCCGTGAACCTTCTGCTCTTGCTCAGTCTTCACCTTTATTTACATCTGAGCTCCTAATTATCGTTACTGCTGATAACTGATGTCAAAACAGCCAAGAAGCACTCAGAAAAAGTGCCGCTGGGGTTACAGGATAGTCACAGGTCACTGAGTCCCGACCTGGCATGATGACAGTGAACACATCATAGTGGATCCGTATGAGGACTCGGTCTGCAGGTCCAGAGGGTGGACATTTGGACAGTTCACAGTACTCTGGTTCAGGTTTCAGAGACCTGCCAGCTGCAGCAGTGGAGGAGGAAGTACTCAGAGCCTTTACCGCAGTAAAAGTACTAATACCACACTATAAAAATTACAGATGTTGTGGAGTTGAAGTAGAAAGTGGCTTGAAAAGTAGCTCAGATTTGTACTTCAGTACATTTCTTGAGTAAACAACAAACCTTCACATGTCCAGAGAAGCTGAAGGTTTTCGGTAAATGTCCCAGATCAGGACACTAATGTGCATCTAAATGGACTCACTGTCTCTGAGTCTCCACATTACACCCAGAGGACACACATTCAGCTCAGATACTGCAGTAACGCTGTACTCTGTACCACACTTCAGTCTGTTAGAGGCACTGATGTGTGAACTGAGACAAACATATTCAGCCTGAAGCGTGAAGATGCTGAAAGCCCGTCAGGAAAGGTCTCCTCGGTGGTCCTCGTCCCACAGCTGCTGTTTGTCTGGAAATGTTGTGCAAATTTCAACCAAATCTCCAAAAACTTGTGTAAAATGTAAATCAGCGTTTCTACAAACGAATGCAATGTGAATGTTCACAAGTGGACGTGAAAAGATGGTGACGAGGTCCAGCAGCTCCTCCTGACTCCGTGTTCATGAATTCATTCATCCACTTTTTCTCCTCGGCGTTTGTTTTAGTGGACCGGAGGTTGGCAGCAATCAGCCGATTCTGCATCTTCAAAGAGGAGAGAGCAGCTTATATAACATCGTTCTTTAGTCTAAAAATCAGTTTCCATGAGCTTTCACCGCGTCGTCGTCTTCTTCTTCTTCTCCTCCTTCTTCTTCTTCTTAGCAGTAACACAGCTCTGCGGCCGCAGCCAAGACAGAAATCTCTTTACAGCTCGTAGAGTTTTTACAGCCAGATTCAAATATCTCAACTAATATTCGATTGTCTGCACTAAAGTTTGGAGGCGACAGTCGTCGAGATGAACTATAAGAACATTTTGAGCAGTACTTTGGTTTTTAACCAAACATCTTCAAAATTCTCAAATTTATCTCAAGGAGCCTCACAGTCTGTACGACTCTGCTGTTAGACCTTCGATTCAGATAAAGAAAAACCAAAAGCTGAACGGCCTCAGGAAGAGCAGCGGAGGACGAGTGATGTCCTCGAGCGATGTCACTCGAGTCAGCGTCACCTGGAGAAGTTTGAGCGGCTGCAGGCTACGTTAGCATTCGTTAGCACAACACGTCGCCTGACCAGGAGTCGAGTAGGAGCCTTAAATATTTCTGCTGTTTGTTAATCGTATGAGCTGCTCCTTCCTTCCTTTGGTCACTGACTATCCTGTAATTGGTGCGGGGGTGTGGTTTCACGTGACTAACCGGGTCATAAGTATGGCAGCAGGCAGACACTGGTGGTGATTTGGCCTCTGATATTTTCTGCTGATCGTCATGGTGACGTCACTTCAGGCTCTGTTTCGTTGAGCGTAGCTTTAAGCTGCATCCTTGTTTTTCTTTTTCTCTTAGAGGATTTTTACGAACGCAGCACTCAGTCTGCTGCTCATCCGCACAGACTCACTGTTAGCAGTCGCTTTCAGGTGCATTATGGGTAATGTAGGCTCCAGGTTTTGACGAGGAAGAAGAATGCGTGGAATAATAAAGACGATATCTCTGGTTCTGCTGCATCAGCGTTGAGCAGGAGTCTGATGAGTGAGACGTTAAAACTGAGGAGGAACTGAAAGTTATGTGAAAACAGATAAAAGGCTTCAAACCTTCAGCGTAAAGAGAACAAAAACAGCTTCTTCTCATCCTGATTTCAGATCTTTGGCTCGTTAGATCTCAACAAAGAATCACGACTTTCACTGCAGAACCTTCTTTTCTGTCACTGCACACACACACACACACACACACACACACACACACACACACACACACACACACACATATATCTACTCCAAAATATACCCACTTAACTCACCCTGGCAGTCCCCCCTCCAGTCCCCGCTGCTGTTGCTATTGTCCTAATACAAGCCAATTTCAGCAAACCCAGTTAACAGCCTGCAGAACTTAGCGAGCTGATAGACTGACAGCTCTCCGACAAAAGGCGCACAGGAGAAATTCCCCCGCCGCTAATATCTGCTGTCAGCCCGGACGCATCTAAAACGCCGTTAATGCGTCGCCCCTCTGCCGCCGTGCCCCACCAACCGCCGCCCCCACCACCTCGCTGCAGCCGACAGAGAGGAGAAAGAGAGCGATATGAATACTCTGAGCATAACAATGCTAAAAAAGAAAAAATCTCTCTAATGGCGGCGGCAAATAGTGAAACATATTTAGTCTGACAA